>NW_028270170.1:33940125-34098459 GCF_037043375.1 Chiloscyllium plagiosum | reverse complement strand
TATTTCTAGTAACATATGGAAGGATTTATTTTCTCCTTCAGTTTTCACCTCCAGGCAGACAGCTGACATCTTCCCAGGCTATTATCATTTGCTGTTGTTTAAGGAACAACATGGTTTAAAAGTACTGCGAGCATAGAAACATATCCCTTTGTCTAACTAATCAAAACCGAAGTTTATGGACATCCATCTTCCGTTATGTCATTGCATCAACGTGTCCTTTCATTCCTTTCTCTCCTTAATCACTAACTGAATTTCATCCTAACTGGAGCTATTGTTTATTTCTGAACTATTCCTTATGACAGCACATTTCAACCTCTTGTCGCTCTCTGGGCAAATGGCTGAGGAAATAATTCTTTGAAAGATAGTGTGGCTTTGTCACAATCTTACTTCACAGCAACGTAAGTCCCAGCCAGTGTGAACACTCATCAGTGCCTCATTGTGTGTGTATTTCATAAATATCTAAAAGCCTATAGCCACTATTAAAAATCAAAGGCAGAAAGGACATCACTTTGTAACCACTTGCTGCCATTTGTCAAGTAATAAACTGAAAACAGAGTGAAAGATCCTTGATGTAACTGCAATGATTCACATGCTGAGTAACTTCCAGCATTGAACATTACAATTTGAAGTACGCTACCTGCTGACAGGAATGGAGTAACATGAAAGGATCTTTTGCATATCTCATACACCCCCCAGCATACAACTCAGGGGTTAGAAATTAGATCTCATTGTGCTTGATTTCTTGGTGAATGGGATGGCCATGGATTATAACGTCTGAACTCTATAGAAACATTGGACATTTAGTTATCACTTGTTTTATTAAGACAGGGCATGTAGCTAGAGAAACCATAACAGATGTAAACTCAGAGCCTGTCTGGAGAGGGAAAGAGAGAGAGAGAGAGAGATTCGGGAATGTCACACCAGATGAAGTATCAAATAAATTTCAAAGCGACGGATTAAAAAGGGGGAAATGCACTGCAAACTGTACTGTCATGTCCTGGGTGATATCTCAGACAGTGAACATGATGGGAGAACAGTAGGCAGTCAAAAGGAGAAACATGCTTTATGCCTTGCCATTTCAAAAATACATTTGAAAATCCATCCATTAATCACGTCTGTGATGCTGGTAAAGGAAAACCCTGCTCTGTGTGCTGCATTAAAAGGAAATCAGACAAAAAGATTTCAACTAACCTGCAAAGCTAAGAATCCCAAAATTGACTGTCAATAATCAATATTCTGCAACTGAGACTTCACAAACTGCCCAGAGAGACTGAACCATATATCTTTAAACATGTAGCAATTTTTGGACTCACCTCTCATGTCTAATCTGTGATTATGTGTGTTGTATATTTATTTTTTCTGATCTTTAGATGCGGGACCACACCAGGGTGAGTCTCCAAACCGCACCAGGCCAAGTCTCAGGACCACACCAGGCCTAGACTTCAGTCCACACTGCGCTGAGACTCCAGACCATACCAGGCCACGTCTCTAGACCACACTGGGTAGAGTCTCCAGACTACACCAAGCCGAAAGTCCAGACCACACAGGGCTTCAAAACTCAAGGCCACACCTTCAGTCTGCAGAGAGCCTCATCTCTCTGCTCCAGCCTCTAGCCTGGGACTCACCCCCTCCCGCTACAGCCTCCAACCTGGGACTCACCCCCTCCCACTACAGCCTCCAGTCTGGGACTCACCCCCTACCGCTACAGCCTCCAGTCTGGGACTCACCACCTCCCACGACAGCCTCCAGTCTGGGACTCACCACCTCCCACGACAGCCTCCAGTCTGGGACTCACCACCTCCCACTACAGCCTCCAGTCTGGGACTCACTCCCTCACGCTACAGCCTACCCTCTGGGACTCACCCCCTCCCGCTACAGCCTCCAGTCGGGAACTCACCCTCTCCCGCTACAACCTCCAGCCTGGAACGCACCCACTCCCTGCCCCTGCTACAGTCTATAGTGCAGGACGCCCCACCCCATGAAGGAAGGCTATCCCATCTAAATGTATCCTGGCACAGCCATCCAGTGGGTGGTCGAATGAAGAAAGGGGAGCCAGGTCATCTCTCCTCAGCGGAGAGTTTGAAAAGTTGCAGGATCCTGTTTGGAACTGTCATAATTCAGGGTACCTTGCCCAGAATCTGGTCGCAGCTTTCAAAATAGAAGGTTGTGCAATGATAGCAGACTGCAAAATGTCCTGCACAATCTGCTGCTGCTGTATAGACCTGATTTTGTGGATTTCCCAGGTGCCTGCCTTAAATGGGCATGATGCCTGGATGCCTATCTGAAAAATGGCAAGTCTCTGTTTTGTTGTTGCCTGATGCATCTTAGTCAGTGGTCATTAACGGGATCATTGGAGGCTGCCATCAAAACAGTATTTTTTTAAAAGTGTAAACGTATGTGGAGTCTTGATACTAATTCTCCTGTTTATCTTTACCCTCCCTCCTTGACCTGCAGGCTACTGCCAGTGAGACCATGCATCCAAATTGGCCCCTGTCAAACTGCCCAGCTGACTGCATGCAAATATCTCACCGGCAATGTGAATTGGAAGGTCGGTCCTAGGTCTAGATCTGGCATGGGCAGTACGGTGGCTCAGTGGTTAGCACTGCTGCCTCACAGCACTAGGGACCTGGGTTTGATTCCAGCCTCGGATTACTGTCCGTGTGGAGTTTGTAAGTTCGCCCCGTGTCTGTGCGGGTTTGCTCTGGTTTCCTCCCACAGTCCAAAGACGGGCAGGGTAGGTGAAATGGCCATGCTAAATTGCCCATAGTGTTAAGGGATGTGTAGTTTAGGTGTACTAATCAGGGGTAAATGTACACTAATAGGTTAGGGGTTTGGGTCTGGGTGGGATACTCTCCGGAGGGTCGGTGTAGATTTGTTGGGCTAAATGGCCTATTTCCACACTGTAGGGATTCTATAAATCCGTTGAACTTTATGTCAGAGAGTCTGGCATCTTTGTGGCTGCTTTTGTGTTTGAGAATTGCAGTACAACAGAAAGTAAAAGTGGAAAACAAAATGAAGTGATCTAATTTGTACAGAAAAAGGTTCATTTCTCTAACTTTTAAAAAAACTCTTTCACTTTATAGGGGATTGTCTTGAGATTACTGTTGAAAGTGAATTAAATTAAGGATTACCTTTTCCATCAGTCCTCTAGAACACTTGTTTTGGTTTCAAATCGATTTTCAAAAATAGGAAATGTGAGACACACAAACTAGCAGCTTGACTATTGTTGCATTGGCTACACATAAGGAGTGCCAGATGGATCTGAAGTGACAGTTATGAATTATACGTTCTAATTAGCTTTGAGTCAATCCAGCCAAATCAGTAGGCAGACATTTTTGGGCCAGCTAAGCCTGCTGTGTGACTATAGACACAAGTCTTTGTCTCTTGAAGCCTTGCAAAACTAGCTCCAGGTTATGCTTTGCTTTACTTTCAGGTTAAGTGGATTATAAAGAAAATCGTTTGATACCCAGCTGTGGGTTCAGACGCATGCACTCTGATATCTGAACTGAGCTTGTAATGAGGGGGAAGCCTTAAGGAAAATGTCCTTTATTCATACTTGAACAGATTTGTTACTTCAATATCTTTTCCCGCCTCTCTCTGTGCCAGCTGTGAGGTTGGGCAGCTGACCAAGATCTACATGAAGCTGCTCCATAGCCATCTGTACCCATGAAGGTACCCAGGAGAACCCTGTGGCATCATGCTTGCCTGTGGATGAGCCCTTTGACCTCCCATTCTATTGGGCTCTCACAAGCTACATTCTGGGCAGCACACATTGCCACACTGATCAAAATGTGTAGTGAGATAAATTAAAGTCTGAAATTGTTGAACATAACATTGAGGGCTTTCAAGTGCCTGACTGAAAGATAAAGTGCTCTCCCTTGAACTTATATTGAACTTTATCGGGACAGTGAAGAAACTGAACAGAGAGGCCACTATGAGAGTAAAGTGGAGAATCATACTGAGAGGTGGTCGGAAGCTTGCAGCTATGTATTTTGTATTGAATGTTCCACAAAGTGACTCATGTAGCATTTTCCAGACGGGTGTAAGATGTAGGAGCTTTCAGCCCAAAGGGCACGCTGCACCATTTGCAGGATGTCTCAAAGCACCTTACAGTCCATGAAGGTTTGTGAAATATAGGGACTAAATTGGCCACAGCAAAATCCCACCCACAACATGATGAAGAACAGATAGCCAGAATGTGGCTTGTGATGCATCATAATTGCTGGAGGATTAAATATTGGCCAGAACTTTGAAAATACCTCCCCAGCCCTTATTCGATATAGTGGTGTGGAACTTCTTGCATCCAAGTGTGAGAGAAGATAGGGCCTCAACGTCTGAAAAGTGGCATCTTAGTGCAGCACTATCTGCAGTCCCCAAGTCTTAAGTTTTTTTATGCTGTAGTCCTGGTGGGAGACTCGAGCCAAAAACAATCTGCTTTAGAGGTGAGATTTCTAACAACCAAGCTATTGTCAATCCTTCAGAGATGCTGTTGATCCACATTGAGTATATATATATTTTTTGATCCACTTCTTGTGTCTTCCTAGCTGCCTTACAAAGACATGGTAGTAACTGTTCCATGCGTTATCTTGACCTTGAATAGGCCCCAAACTGAGCTAACTTAAGTCAATTTGTCAATGGCAATGATTTTGTCCAGACCAGTAATCTTTTAATGCAAGTTTGCCGGAACAATTTATTTTCCTGTGGACTTCTGTTTACTCTAAACCAACAACAAATAAAAAAGTGAGACAAGTAATGATGAGTGGAATGCAACAGAGCATCTCAGACTTAGGTGAATAACAGAATGTGCAATTTTTCTGCTAAACAAATGAGAATTACAGGCTGAGATGGAAATGACAGGGTTATAAGAAGAAACAGAGAATTAGATTCAAATCTGGTACAGAGATAGAAATAAAGAGAAAGAAAATTTGGATTAATAAAGTCAGAAAGAAGAGACTTCAGAGAAAAGTAAGAAAGAAAAGCTGTATTTAAGAAAAATCTCCAACAGCAATTTGTTACCTGCAGGAATGAACAGGGTCAATTGCTTTTGGAAAAACACCACAGAGGCCAGTGACCATTGATGTAACATCCCAGTTGTTCACTAATGTCCTTTAGGGAAGGAAATTGGCCAACATGTGACTCCAGATTAACCATGAAATAACTCCACAAAGGCCAGTATCCTGTGACCAAATCACCCTTTATTTACACACAGAGTCCTTGACAGCTCCCTCAGAGCCAGCTCTGAGTGAGCAAAACCTCTGACACTCTTCTTTATATCTGTCAGCCAGGGTTCCCCGATTGGACCAGATGAATGGCCCCAATCAGGGAACTCATATTCTATGACGTCCACCTGGTTAACCTCATTACATTCACTATAGTTTCTATACTGCGCTTGAAAGAACGAGTGGCATTGTAGAAACACACATCTTTTCAGTGAAATATTTTTGCACTGTGAGTGTACCTCCCTACTGTTCAGCAGTGAGTGAAATCAGTAATTGATGAGCAAATTGGGCAATTTCATGAAATATAGAAGAGAGTTGAGCATGAATTGTTGTCTTGTTTTGTAAGATCAATGATGGCACTACACAAAGAAGGAAACAATTTCCTGCTGATTCACAATTTCCAGTGTACTGCTACCTCACTACCAGTTACTGGAAAGCTTACACATTGACATTAAATGAGTTGTTAGTCAAGAACAAATTGTGAATCAGCATCCATTTCTTTTTTCTGAAAATGCCATCCACTCCTTAAAATCAAATTTTTGTTTTGCCTCCCAAAGATGTGAATTATCCAAAAATCAAAATTATTCAAAAATCCAAAACCCAAATCTAATCTTTTACTTCACAGGTCTAGACTGTACTGTCATTTCTCAACTGCAGTGATACAGGGTGTATTACACCAGGAACACAATGATCTAGACTGTGCATCCATCCTTTGCTCTACTCAGTCGTTTGGGTGTCTCCACTGAGATCCTTGGCACATAGCTTAAACATGGCACCGTGCCCCTATCAATGGTAGGGAGAAAAAACAATCAGCAGGCCTTCATTTCAGCATTGCGTGCTGTGCAGTCAGTCTTTAATCGAATTATAACACAATAAAATCTGCACAGAACAGGAAGAGGTCACTTCATCCATCAGGCCAGCACTGCCTCTTTGAAAGATCTACTTAATTAGCCCCACATAAATGCACTTTCCCCATTGTCCGATTAATTCTTTCATTCCAAGTAAATATTCAATTCCATTTAAAAATTGGGATTGAATCTACTTCAACCATCCTTTCTCAAGCCACGCTTTTAGGCAGGTCATAATAATGTGCTCGGAAAAAAACAAATTCCTTTCATCTCCCTGAAGCCCTTTCACCAATTGCCTTCTTTATTGCTCTGCCCAGGACTAAAAGAAACTATAGAGAGTTGTGAACACAGCCCAGTCCATCATGCAAGCCAACCTTGCATCTACAATTCTCCCTATCTCGGGAAGTCAGCTAACATAATAATCAAAGACCCCTCCCAACCTGGTTATAATCTCTTCCAACCTCTTCTGTCAGGCAGAAGTTATGAAAGCTTTAACACGTGTCAACAGATTCAAGAACAGCTTCTTCCCCGCTGTTATGAGATTTCTGAATGGACATTTCAAATTTTAAATTTAATGTTGATCTCACTCTTTGTGATCTTCTTTGCATCTTTAACCCTCTTATCCTCGCTCTCTCCTATTACCCTAATGCACTTTGTATGGTATCATCTGCCTGTACTACATGCAAAACAAAATTTTTCATTGTACTTAGGTACATGTGACAATAATAAATCAAATCAAATAGTTTTGAAACTATAATTTTGCCAGTAAAGTTATTTTTGAAGCACACTTTAACTTAGAAAACATTAAAAAAAACTGCAAACCAATTTTTGGCTTTGGATTCTTGTGATAAAAGCCAAGGTTTCAATAGCCCATTAAGAATAATTTCACATCTCAGTTAAGATGGAAATAATAGTGGTTGCAACTATAAAACTTTTCCTCATTCCAAAAACAATATTTGTGGTGCATCTATACCACTTGAAGTGGATTATTTAGAACTTTTCTCCCATGGTGACAATTAATCATTACCATGAAGTGCAGCAAATTGGTTAAACTTTATCACCATGATTAAAACTCAGCTCTTACATTTTTTTTTATTTAATCTATTCGAACGCTTTTCTCATGTTAGCACAATTGAACTGTAAATGAGATTTTAAACAGCCATATGGAGCCATAGATAAGAGAATAAAGGATGCCAACTTCTATCCCTAAACTTTACTGTCGACCATGGAACAACTATTATTAATAGACAAAAATAAAAAAAAAGAAACGAAAGAACTGGGGATGTTGGAAATCAGAAACAAAAACTGAAATTGCTGGAAAAGCTCGGCAGGTCTGGCAGCATCTGTAGAGAGAAACTAGTTACCATTTTGTGTCCAGTACCCTTTCTGTAGAACATTGGAAACACATGTTCTAAGGGAGGTTCACTGGACACAAAACATTAACTTTGATTTCTCTCCACAGATGCTGCTAGACCTGCTGAGCTTTTCCAACAATTTCTGTTTTTGTTGCTATTAATAGACTTTGTGCCGAACCTTACCAGAAATCAACAAGTTTTATGGCAGATTTCTGACCGTGAGGCCTAGCAGGTTTTTGTGCACTATTTTCCCAAACTCACCTCATTAGCCATGAACTATATCCTTAGGTGCCATCATCATAGGGGAACCTCCCAATCATCATAGGGGACCGTCTCACCACTGCTGAGTGATACTAAGTTCCCTGCAGCCAATGCCTTCTATGTATCCCACTCGTGTACCCAGTTGAGCGTTGGCAATCTGGAGTTGCTTATGCCCGAAACATCGACTCTCTTGCTCCTCAGATGCTGCATGACCTGCTGTCCTTTTCTAGAGCTACACTTTTTGACTTAGTCATGTCCCATCTTATATCCCTGTCTGAGTCACTCTATTCTATCACCAAAGTCTGTTGTAGCACAGCACCTCATCACTCTTCAATGTAGGACTATCACATACAGGTAATCCTTCACATGGCTTTAACCATTCACTTTTATTCACAACAGTGAAAGCTAACTGAGAACAAACAGATAGAGGCTGCACTTAATTCTCAGAATAGTAATGGACTGCATGCCTTTTAAGCAATAATAATTATACATTCAATGAGTGATCGCTGAGTGCAGCTCTCATCTACTACAACTGGGCATCAATCAGCTCCTGTCTGACCTGTTGAACTTAATGTTGCTATACCCTATCATACAGAAAGTGATTATTTCCTGCTCGATATCTTGTCTTCCTCTTTCGAAAACTCCGGCTGCTCCCCCAGCAGTTCCGAGTCTACTGAAGGTGCTTTTGCCTGATCCGGTTGTGCACAGTGTGCTCGGATTATGCAGCACACCCTGTACTGCATGGCCCCACAGACCTGTCTGACCTCTTCCCCATCAGGTCTATCATTTGCTTCACGAAGACTCTGAACGAAGAATGGGCTACATTGTATTTACATATGGCCTCAGTCAGGGAGGTGTGTAGTGGAATTATGTTTGCCCAGAGTGTCATGGACCAGGCCAGACCCCTCAAAACATTTCAAAGAAGGTAGCCCAGACCCTAACGTTTTTAGTTGTTTTTTGCAGGTGCAAGGTGGATATTGAGGGAGTGAGGCAGCTTGTCAAATCACTCAGTTATAAACTAAACAGAATTTATTTACAGACAACAGAATGAAACACAAACCATAGAGGACAGGACATAGAATAACTTAACCTATCTGAAAACTCAACTACTTAATTACGATTTAATGATGCTGTTCCAATTTCCTGCAACATCCCCATAAATATATCACTTGACAAAAAAGGTAAATTTAAACCCAGGTTCTCACAGTAGAGACATTTGAGAGAGAGAGAAGATCAGCCAGGGATCATTTGCTGAAGCATAGGACCTCTTTTCACTGTAGCTGCTTCTCTCACCCCAGCAGTCTCTAACTGCTAAAACTAAACCAGGCTAGAATAATCACTGAGCTGGGAGAACTGGCCACTCCCCTTTCAGTGTACAACTGTTTTCAAAAAACCCTAAAGGCCTCCCATGATTGTTGACTTAGGCAGACTCTATCAGCCATGTCAGCATCTTTGCCTTTTACAACCCCTTTTGAAAAACATCAAGGACAACATAACCTTGTTAAAGGAACAACATCACCACAAGAGTAGCTGTTCTCTTCCCAATAACCATCATTATAAGGCATTTGGCCCCTCAGATGTAACAGGCACCTAAAATATTTCAAATATGTAAGCATCAGCACAGTTCCTAGATTATCTGGCACTGACCTCTCAGGTGTGGTGCCAAAGTTGCAGGTGACTATACTAGTTCTGAAGGTGGTCTCTGGACTAAAACGTTAACTCTTTCCTCTCTCCACAGATGCTGCCACACCTACTGAGTTTCTCTAGCAATGTCTGTTTTTGTTATCACAGATGACTTAAACATTAATGGAATGGATCACTTTTCCATTGATGAACTCAGCTACATGACAATGTGATGCTCTCAACACAATAGTTATACAGTCTATAGAGCCCTGCACCTGGAGGAAGACAGCAATGTTGGCAAAGCTTACTGCTTGGCTGCAGCACTGACCCTGTCACAGGGAAATGAGGTAGAGCAGAAAGATCTGGCACAAATGATATTGTGATCAGCATTGATACATTTGTAGGTCAAGGATTGAGAGATCCTACATTGATCTTCTACAGATCCTCAGAAACCACAAACGTTCAATGCAGCTGTCACCTTGATGGGTACCAGGATAGAATGGTCACAGTCCTTCAGGTCACGGGTCCTAGCTTAACAGTTGACATGGTTCTGTGACAGTGTTCCACATTGGTCGCAGCAAGGCAATACAAAGGTACTGTCAGCCTTTAGGGTATGCAAAGGGGCCAAAGTGCCACAAGTTAAGGCAATGCAGGGGTGATGCTGTGAACTTCACAGAAGGCTCAAAGTGAGTGTGCACTAATAGAGGAAAAAGAGCAGCCCTGAGTTGTAGCCTGGTTCCAATTTATGTAACAGCACTTTGGGTCGACCTTCAGCATACAGACTTCAGCGGTTCAAGAAGGCAGCTCACCCTCACCTTCTCAAGGCCAATTAGAAATGGGCAATAAATGCTGTGATGCCCATGTCCCACAAATGAATAAAACAAAATTAGGCCTCTCACTGGCAAGAATCGCATCTCATCATTCAACACTTGGTTGGGAAATGGAACTTCTTGCCCTCAATATTGAGAAGCTCATGACTGGCTATCTCACCCAATTTTCTCAACTTTCTGACAATGACCCAATATCTTACACAGGCTACCCTCTGTATTACTGCGCCAGAGAAGAAGATAACAGCCACAGTCCTTTTCACTGAGGACTCATGCTGAAATCAACTTCTGCTCACAGATGTCCAGAATCTACCTCAGCACAGACACCTGGTGCCAGTAAAGAAAAGGGGGAAAAAAATGGAAGGAAGGAAGGGCAGTCATTGGTTCTTTGGGTCAGTGTTCATTGTTGAACAGAGGAAAAAAAACCTTAGACTTTCAGAAGATACAAAGCTGTTCACTAGTTGGACACAAATCCAGCCTGTACCAAACCAGCAACATATTTCATGGTACAAACACTGGAATTGCAGGTATGATTGGAGACTTGAATAGTTAGTAATGTTTCACAAAACCTCATACATTCCTACTTGATTCTTCCAACAGTGATTACATTTCAACTGTACTTAATTACCTATAAAGTTCTTTCTCCACAATCCCTTCACTGTATGGCTAATACAGTGATGTTAAATATAGGGTGTGTGCGCTTAGGGTTGTGGTGACTGTACATTTTGGATCTTTCATTGGCTTTCGAGAGACTCCTAAATCACGAATGCCACAGCATGAAAGTGTCTGTATCTGAAGTGAGCAAACCATAACTCCATTAACTCCTGGCCTGACTAGTCAACTTGTTCTCTACTTATTAAATTGAGATACATATTTCAAGTGATAGTTATGCACATTTGTGTCATATCATTTTAACATTTAACAAGATCTCCAGTTTCTGTGCACATACTGCCAAAACTCAGATTGAATACAGATTAACATTTCATGGTAGGTTTTGGAAGTTCATGGAATTAGTGTAGCCCCCGTTATCATTCCTCAGCAGCAAAAATTCTGTTCTGAACTGGAATCTCCATTGATTATTACCAAATTATATGTCATTCTGTTAGTGATGTATCTCTTAGCACTATAGTTATGAAATGAAAACTGCAAAATATTCAAGTAGTTTAAAAAAAAAAGACTTTTCTTTCTCATTTTCTCATCTCCAAGCCTCCTCAATTCAAGATGCTCATTTTTCTTGTTGGTCCTCAGCTCCACGGTAGTCACCGCAGCCTTTGACTGGGGTTGCTATGGGGTTATTTGTCTGTTAAACATCTCTCCCAACTCTCCATCAACTTCATTAAAGGAGTGATTGATAATAGGAGAAAGATCCAAGGTTGCTCATTTTACAATATTAACGTCAAAGTGACACCCAATGACCGTATATTAGTTGATTCAGTTTGCAGAATTCCATGACAGAAATTTCTATCAATAGTCCAAACGAATTTCTCACTGCAGTGTGCAGACATACCAACACCACTGTCTCATAAATCAAGAAATAATGTGCTTAAAATTGGTGCGTCCTGTTTCTTGAGTATGGGAGTCACAAAGTGCAACCTTCCTGAACTGGTTCTGTTGGTGATGGGCAGCAAGTAAATTTGTTGCTTGTAACTCATTGCTATGATTGCTGTGAATGGTTGAGAAGTTATTGAACTGTCATATTTACATAGAGCACTGTTGTGCTGAGATCACATGGTGTAGAGCGCATTCTCTCCTAAGGGCATTTCCTTCTTAAAGAGAATCTTCACTAAATATGGTTATGTTTGGATAAGATAAAGGTTCTAAAAGAGTTAGTATTGAAGCTGCATTGAGCTCCACCAATTGATATTAAAGTCTTTGAGTGCAGATGAAGGAGTTATTGCAAGATCCCAATAAAGATAAATGTGACAATTCTAATAGGCTTTATAATTATGCTTAACTAGTTAATATAACTTGTACCATTGTTATCATGTAATAAATAATCCTGTCCTTAATTAAAGTGTCTCTTCTTGTTAAGACTCAATAGTGGTTGATCATCTACTACTGCTAGTTATATAAACCTTTAGTTGCAGTACAGAAAGGAGGAATACTGGTGGTACACCCCTCTCTAACTACAAAGCACCAGTGACACTCCTATTCAAAAAGGGAGGGAGGTAAAAAGTGGGTATCTATAGGCCAATGAGCCCAACTTGTATTGTTGGTAAATTATTGGAATCGATTATTAACAAAGTAATTTGGAAAATCATATTCTATTCAAGCAAGTTAACATAGCTTTAGGAAAATTTAATCATGCCTGTCTAATTTATTAGAGTTTTCCAAGGAAGTTTCAACCAGAATGGATATAGGGGAACCAGTAGAAGCATTGTATTTGGACTTCCAGAGACAGGTTGGCAAGATATTCACAAAATGTTAAATCATAAGGTGTTGGAGGTAGTATATTGGCATAGATGAATAATTGGCTCATGAGCAGGAAACAGCGAGTGGTGATAAGGAGCTCTTGTTCACATTAGCAACCAATGGAGTTCCTCAGGGATCAGTGCTGGGACTTTTTTAAAAAATTACTCATGTGATGTGGGGATCTCTGGTGACACCAGTATTTATTGCCCTTACTTAATTGTCCAGAAGACAGTTAAGAGTTAACCACATTGTTGTGGTTCTGGAGTCACATGTAGGCCAGACCAGGTAAGGATGGCAGATTTCCTTCCCTAAAGGACAAAGAACAAGATGGGTTTTTCTGACAATCGACAATAGTTTCATGGTCATCAGTAGTTTCTTAATTCCAGACTTTTTTTTTAAATTGGCTATTCTATCAACTGTCATGGTAGGAATATTAGCCGAGCCTCTGGATTAATAGTTTAGTGATAATTTCACCAGGCCATCACCTCACCTGACTGCAACTGTTACAATATATATTAACGACTTGGAGGAAGGATGTGAATGGACTGTAGCCAAATTTGCAGATGACATAAAATAGGTAGAAAGGCAAGTTGCAAGAGGGCTACAAATATTTACAGCGGGACTTCAATAGGTTAAATAATTGGGCAAAAAAATTGGCAAATGGAGTATAATGCAAAAAACATGAAAATGTGAAGTTGTTCATTTTGGCAGGGAGAACAAAGCAACAGAATATAGTTCAAATGGAGAAACACTTTAGCCACGGCAAGAACCTCATCCAAACAAACTGAAAACAGAATCACTTAAACATTGGTCTCTCTCCTAGGTCTGTCAAACAAAGTAACAGGGGATAAGGACAACAGTACCTCTTGAATACTATGGTGCATCATAGGACTGGTTGCACTGGAGACCATGGCATCCGAAGTTGCTGTGAACATTCAAGATTGTTTTATATCCCTTCTCAACTTCCAGCTTACCCGTATCCTGGTAGTGGTATGACGAGCACTTGCTGATGATGTGACCATGCACCTCTTGCATACCACTGCATTGCCCTTTCCTCACTCTGCTCCTTCTGATTTCAGATATCCATGAACTGTCACCTGCCCACCAAAAGCAGTCACAGAGATGAAGAAAAGAGACTATGAGCACAAGACTAATGAAGAGGTCTCATGACTTAATCTGACCCTCACAGGCATCAGCACTGATACTGACACTGCACCTTTAAGGTTTCGAACCTAGAGTTGGGATCAGTGCATGATGAGCCATCCTGGCATAAGTAGAGAATTAGTATCGTTCATGTGCCGGCACACGAGATGGCAAGATCGGAGAGGTGTTCAGCTGCAGAGAGCTCAGAGGAGAACCTCGAGGAAGCAGCCTACAAGAGAGCATGAATGGGCTTGCACACGATATGCTGGATAGATTGGCTGGCCTCCCAGGCAGTAGAGAAGCACATGGTGGCCTGATTCCACTTTGGCTACGAGTATGGTGGACACTTTCCCCTCTCTCCAGCCTCCTTAGATCCAGAGGCACTGACTTCCCCGATATATATTGCAGACAGTGTGTAGCCAGGTCACCCACTCCTCTAGCCCTCCCTATCCAACCCAGGAACTCATTGTAACATCTTTATTTTAGCACACCCTGGAGTGCTTCTAACCATGTCACAATTGCAGAAGGTCTGAGGGGTTACCTTACCTGTAAATGGAGTGCTTGGTCCTTTAAGTAGCATTATGCAGCACCTAGCTTACACCATGCAGACCATCAGGCAGATTCATTCCCTGGACCTTCGTCACACATTCTCGATCAAATCAGCCAGTCAATCAATATGATACAATACAGCATAGAAACAGGCCCTTCGGCCCTCCTGCACCTATCCCTAATCCGTATTTATACCCGCTACTTATTGCCCATGTGTAGCTTTTTTATTAGATTACCCACAGTACGGAAACAGGCCATTTGGACCATCAAGTCCTCACCGACCCCCCGAAGAGTAACCCACCTAGACCCATTCCCCTACCCTATATTTACCCCAGATGAGTGTACCTAACTCTATGGGTAATTTAGCATGGCCAATTCTCCTAACCTGGACATTTTTGTATTGTGGAAGGAAACCAAAGCAATTGGAGGAAACCCACACAGACACAGGGAGAATGTGCAACTCCATACAAACAGTCGCCTGAGGCTGGAATTGAACCTGAGCCCCTGGCACTGTGAAGCAGCAGTGCTAACCATGGAGCCACCGTGCCACCCCATCCATCCCTCTGTTCGCCTCATGTTCATGTGTCTTTTCTTTTTATGTTTAAGGCATACCTTGTTGGACACATGATCTGTGATTCAGGATGTGAGATGTCAAAGGGAAAACACCCACCAAGGACCCAGTTCACAATTAAGAGCCTGGTGTGGCAGCCTTTTTGAAAGAACATGCTCCTGATGGTGTCAGAAATAAGTGGTATTGCATTGTGAAGTGCCGGCTGTGTAACTATGTTACAGAGTCAAACCCAGTCCCCAAAAGTAAAAAGATTTGGTCTAAAAGTCATCAGTTACTTTTTTCAAACTTACACAAATTGATTATTTAAAGATAACTTCATATTTAACCTCTAAAAGAGCAAAGTTATTTACAAAACAATATTACTGCTTCTGAAAAGAAACGTTTCAAAAGTCCTGTTACAATACACTGAGCTGTCCCTCAACAGCTGAGAGTTCTGTCTGCTAGTGCTTTGCAGACTTAGGGAAGGGAGCAGGTTTCTGGGATATCCTATTTTGAGTCACAGTTCTGCAGTTAAAAACATCCTGAAATTTGGTACAAACAGCTGACTTTATACAGAGTGGACAGCTTGTCCAGTCTCTCCTTGTCTATCTAAGTCTTCTTACAGTCTGTACTCACTGAAGTAACCTAGCTGATTTCAACCAGAATGTGACTGGGGAATATGGAGGGAGAGAAGTCAAAGTCTGGTGTGCTACCAACCATTGTAATATCAGAATCAATATTTTAAGAGAAAGACATGCATACTGAGAGTCGGCAAGAAAGACAGAGAAAGTGAGAGACAAACAGTGATACCAAGAGAGAGATAGCAAAAGACAGAAAGAGGGACATAGAACATTACAGTGCCCTCAATGATTCGCTGACCTGTGAAACCAATCTGAAGCCCATCTAACGTACACTATTCCATTCTCGTCCATATGTCTATCCAATGACAATATCAATGCCCTCAAATTTGGCGAGTCTACTACTGCTGCAGGTAGTGCGTTCCACACCCCTACTACTCTGAGTAAGGAAACTACCTCTGACATCCATCCTATATCTATCACCCCTCAATTTAAAGCTACGTCCCCTCATGCTAGCCATCACCATCAGAGGAAAAAAGCTCTCACTGTCCAAACTATCTAACCCTCTGATTATCTGATAAGTCTCAATTAGGTCACCTCTCAGCCTTCTTCTCTCTAATGAAAACAGCCCTCATGTCCCTCAGCCGTTCCTCGAAGACTTTCCCTCTATACCAGGCAACATCCTGGTAAATCTTCTCTGAATCCATTCCAAAGCTTCCACATCCTTCCTATAATGTGGTGACCAGAACTGTATGCAATACTCCAAGTGCAGCCGCAGCAGAGTTTTGTACAGCTGCAGCATAACCTCATGGTTCCAAAACTCAATCCCTCTACCAATAAAAGCTAACACACCATATGCTTTTTAACAACCCTATCAAACTGGGTGGCAACTTTCAAGGATCTATGTACCTGGACACTGAGATCTGGGACAGAGACTGAGAGAGGCATACACATATACACAAGAGGAAACAAGACAATAAACAAGGAAGTGATGCAAAAATGAGTCAAAAAGTGTGGCGCTGGAAAAGCACAGCAGGTCAGGCAGCATCCGAGGTGCAGGAGAATTTTTGCCTGAAAAGTCGACATGGATAAAAAAAACTTTTCTGACCGACCCTTAACAGACACTGAAAAAGCCGTCTTAGTAAGAGGATTAAATTACAACTGCCAGGATGCGGACAAGAAAGATTTCTTTGCAGCATTAGAAACAACACTAAAAGCCAACCAACTCTCAGAAGAAACCCAACAATCCATCAGACAGGTAGTCGCACCAACATTAAGCAGAAAAAAAGATGGAAACATACTCAATACACAAGAAAGGAAAGCACTGGAAAGACTAAAAAGAGATAAAAACATTGTTATCCTACCTGCAGACAAAGGACGCTTGACAGTCATTCCAAATTGAAGAGACTACATTGAAAAGGCAAATGCCCTACTTACAGATACCAACACTTACCAACAGGTGGCGACAGACCCGACCCCACAACTAGAGAACCGTATCACAGCCCTACTCAAAAAAACTTCAGAAATCTGGGCAAGTAAATCAGACTGACTTCCAAAAAATGAAACCAAACGAATCCAACACACCACGCTTCTACGGATTACCTAAAATTCACAAACCAGGAGCTCCCTTCAGACCCATAGTCTCTCTCCCTGGAACATCAACTTACAGGTTGGCCAAGGAGCTACACAAAAGACTAAAGCACTTAGAAGACGACTCACGCCACTCCATCCACTCCACCCAAGAATTCTTGAAGACTAAAGACACAAAAGGTAGAAGAGGATGAAATAATGGTCTCCTTTGATGTAACAGGAGAAAGTGAGGACTGCAGATGCTGGAGATCAGAGCTGAAAATGTGTTGCTCGAAAAGAGCAGCAGGTCAGGCAGCATCAAAGGAGGGAGGAAGAGAGCTTCTTCAAGGGAGGCATCCGGGAGGAAGAGAACTTCTTCAAGGATGCTGCCTGACCTGCTGCGCTTTTCCAGCAACACATTTTCAGCTCTGCTCTCCTGCATCTGCAGTCCTCACTTTCTCCTAGAAGGATTCCTGAAGAAGGGCTCATGCCCGAAACGTCAATTCTCCTGCTCCTTGGATGCTGCCTGACCTGCTGTGCTTTTCCAGTAACACATTTTCAGCTCCTTTGATGTAACAGCCCTGTTTACTTCAATCAACATCAACATGGCCAAGAAAACACTGACTACACTATTAGAAGACCCAAAGAGACACACACCAAACAGCACTAACTTTATCAACAAGGAGAATAGCATCAAGTTAGTGGAACTATACCTTACCACCCACTTCACCTTCAACAACAAAACCTACAGACAAACCAATGGAACACCCATGGAATCTCTGATATCAGGGTTCTTAGCAGAGGCAGTAATGCAGAGACTTGAGCAAATAGTTCTGCCAACCATCCAACCCAAACTCTGGGTCCGCTACCTGGATGACACCTTTGTCATCACGAAACGAAACAAGTTAGAGGAAACCTTCAATGCCATCAATAATACCCTTACTGGCATAAAATTCATAAAAAGGAGGGAAACAACAGCTGCCATTCCTAGATGTCACAGTAGAGCAAACAGCTAAAGGAGAATTGCAAACCTGCGTCTAAAGGAAAACAACACATATGGACCAAATATTGAACTACAGAAGCAATCACCCCAGCATCCACAAACAAAGCTGCATCAGAACATTATTTCAATGAGCCAACACACACTGCAACACAGAAGAATTACACAGAGCAGAGGAAAATCACCTATACAGTGTATTCAAAAAGAATGGGTACCCAATGAACACAGTCCACCGATTTCTCAGTGACAAACCCAAACAAGCAGACAAAACACGTCCAGAAACCCTAGCCAATCTCCCCTACATCAAAGATATCTCAGAAATGACTGCCAGACTACTCAGACCCCTTGGCATCATGGTAGCTCACAAACCCATCAACACACTAAAACAGCAGCTAATGAACTTGAAAGACCCTATACAGACAATGAGCAAAACTAATGTCATTTACAAAATACCGTGCAAGAACTGTAACAAACACTACATTGAACAAACAGGCAGAAAACTAGCCACCAGGAGACATGACCCCCTCTCACGAATATCCTTACATACAGATGAGGAAGGACACCTTTTCAACTGGGACAACACATCCATCCTAGGACAAGCCAAACAAAGACATGTGCGAGAATTCCTCGAAGCATGGCATTCCAACCGGAACTCTATCAATCAACACATTGAGTTAGACTCCATCTACCACCCACTGAGAAAAGGAACAGGAAGTGACTCCACCACAGGAAATAACATCACCACAGGAAATGACATCACAAACCCAAAGAAACCCAAACATATAAATAGAAAGCAGGAATTTTTAGCATTGCTTCACATGAGGTCCATCTGAGCTCTAAATCTTCTCAAAACTTGCTGGTGAAACATCCTGAGAGCCATCTTGTGAAATTGTCAGCAAAATTTAATTCAATGAGAAATCATATCTCTTATGTTTTATTTGCCAGGAGTCTGGGTGTGGTCCACTGTCAGATGTGCCACCTTTATCAAGAGATACTGAACCACAGACCTGTCTACCCCCTCAGGTTGATATGAAAGATCCTATTGCACCAATTACAAGAGCAGTTAAGCTCTATTATTTAGATTTCAATCATGATTATCAAAAACAGAAGATCTTGTAAATATCACATTGTCACTTCTGGGAATTTAATCAGCAAGTGTGCTGCCACATTCCTTACAATACCACAGCAGTGACATTTCAAAATCACTTAATTGACTCTAAGGAACTCTGGAGCATTCTGAGGTTATGAAAAGTATTCTATAAATGGTATTCTTCCTTTCACTTCACAGTTTCTCAAAGTTAAAAGTTATTCCATGGTGTCAGTTTAGATAATCACTGTAAAATTATATCCAATCTAATTCAATCCACATTTGATATCCATACACTTCCTCTGACTGATATATAGGCATAGAAAGAAAGAATGATACATGCAGGGATTATAGGGATATGGACTGTGTAGAATTTTAGTTTAGAAAGTCATCATGTGTCAGTAATATCTTGATGAAGCCAAGGGCCTGTTCCTGTGCTGTATTGTTCTTGTTTGTCTTGAGGTACCCTGACCAAGTGAAACGTCTATAGCAATATGTTAGTCAAGGATTAAAAGGAATCTTCTCAATCTTTTACTTTACAGTTTTATAATCTCTTACATTAATTTCGAGTGACTCAGTGTTTAATAGTTAATTATTATGCTAGTGTGTTGACTAAGAATCATTAATTTACTGTTAATGAGCTCTATACGTCTGCAGTGAATCTTGTACTCACTGCAGCGATATAACAGCTTCACGATATTCAATACATGTCAATGGTGAAGCAGACAGCAAATGCTGTTTTCTTGATGTAAGTGAAGATGTAGAATTTAGTCAACAACTTTGAACATTGGCATTTAACTACATACCTGCTCCTCACCTGAAGTTACAGGTAAGTAGTAGCAAGTGCTCCTACCCTCATTGTTACTTTGACAGTTAATCTGGTCCAATAATAAAGGTCGTGATAGATATAAACTGAGGTAATGAAACAGTTCATTGCACAGATTTGATCTTGTATTATTTGGTAAAAGGAAGATCTCACTGAGAAAATAGCAGGCTTTATCAAGTTGAGGAAACATTTTAGATATTTCCTTTGTTTCTTCAGAAGTTCTGGAATAAAGGACAAAATGGGCTAAAAAAAACCTATGGTACATTGAACAGTGAGTTTAATTCCAAGCATATTTTGAAAAAAAAACATTTACATCCAAAAATCAGGAAGGATTCCAATTCACTTTTCAGCTAAGACTTGGTGAGACTGTCAGAACGGGAGAAAGGAGGGAAAGGAAACTGAGACTCCACTAATTGTCAAGAACATGCTGGAATCCCCTATTAAGGAAGTTGTAACAGCATACTTAGAAAATTGCAGAATGATTCAGCATTATTTTATGAAAGGGAAATTAGTTGAACAAATGTATTGGAGTTTTTAGAGGATGTAACGGAGTAGAATAGGTAAAGGTGAATGAGAATCCTTGTATATGCACAAGCTGCCACACATTGCATACATAATGAAAGACGCATTGGGCTAAATCTTACAGTTTTTTTTTGGTTAAATCCAAGTTGCACCCAGTTTTCTGGGTGGAGTTCTGCTGTGAGGCCTAGCAAGGTTCTTCACGATATCTTTACTGATCTCACCTCATTAACTACCCATCCTACCCCTATGGCACCACTCATGCCTGATTCTGCTCCCATCTTGCCTCACACTATTCCCAGAACAACCTGCCTGCTCAGTGGATATACCAGGATTCACCAGCATCCCTGGCACCTAAAATATATTTGAGATAGAAACAGGAGGCCACTTCTTATTTTCGAGCATGGTTAGTGTTTGTAACTCCCTGAAGGTTGGGTCATTGAATTTATTCAGTACTGAAGTGCACATATATTTGCTAAAGGTTGATGGAGGAAGCACATATATGAACCTTGCATTGAGGCTGCAATCAGATCAGTTACAGACATTTTGATTGATGGAGCAGGATTGATGGGCCAAATGGTCTGCTCCAAATTTTTAGTGTTTTATAATTAGGGACCTGAGATAAAAGGCCAGTCCTATGATGAAAGAATGAATTTATTCTGGGCTCTTCTCCTGAGTTATAGCTAAGTGAATACATTCTGGGCTACACTCCTGAGGTTTAGCTGAAGGAGAGGTCATCTAATTGATAAACGCCCAATTTTGAAGAGGTTTCACAAAATACAATCTGAAAGGTTGTTTTCCCAGGTCAGGGAATCTAGAAAATGAGCATGATGTCAACAGAAAGTGTTGATCTTTTAGGAATTAGATGAAGAGAAATTTCTTTTTAAAAATATTTTCTAATGAATGTATTCAGAGATATAATTGTATCCCTCAGGAGCAGGTGGGGCTTGAACATAGGTTTTCTTCACTTTAGAAGCCTGTGAATTTTTGTAATTGTCTACCATATAGCATTGTGAATGCTTCATCGTTGATGGCATCTATAGCTTTTTGATCTCTTAAGGAATCAAGGATATGAAAATGGACAAGAAAGTCAAGTTGAGTTAGAATAACAACCATGATTTCATTGTTAAAAATCACACAGCACCAGGTTATAGTCCAACAGGTTTAATTGGAAACACACTAGCTTTCGGAGCGCCGCTCCTTCATCAGGTGGTTGTCCCGATAGGATCACAACCACCTGATGAAGGAGCATCGCTCCGAAAGCTAGTGTGCTTCCAATTAAACCTGTTGGACTATAACGTGATGTTGTGAGATTTTTAACTTTGTACACCCCAGTCCAACACCGGCATCTCCAAACCATGATTTCATTGAACGGCAGAAAGGGCTCAAGGGGCTGAATGGTCTACTCCTGCTCCTATTTCTTTAGACAGGGAACAGCTCTGTGTTATGTACCTCTGTGCTATGTACCTCTGTGTTTATTTGGAACTGGAATAACAGACTCCAAATCACTTTGCCTTTGGACATTTAGAGCAAGAAGAAAAAGAATATTGTCAGAATTCATTTTTACTTTGAGTTCAATTTAAACCCAGCTCAAAATGGTTAACTATTGATTTCTCCACTGCGGCAGTGTTCTCTATTGATATTGTCCTGTGTCTTTATCACAACTGAGCAGGAGGGATTCTCATACTCAAATGTGATCCACTCACCTCATTAATGTATCATCAACATCAATTTTATGCCTATATTTGGGCCTAAAATAAGTTTACAAATTGTGTTCAATAAATTATATCCAATGTTACAATCCAGACCCCAGGTGAGGTTCCCCACCATAGTAAGGTTCCAGACAGATCCCAAATTGTGTAGTCCCGATAAGGTGGGATCAACTAACTCTCTTCCCTTATTCACCCAGCCCCTCAGTTATTCACAAGGTCAGTTTGGGCCGTGATGGCTTTGTTCCAGATCAAATAAGTTAATGCTTTACAAGGATCCAATTTAATCAGGCTTTCTTGAATTAACAAAGACTGAGTTTATGAGCTGTTATGACTGGACCCCAGGTGAGGTCCCTCAATACATTACAGTTCCAAACATGATACTTCCAAACTGTCCCGAGTGAGGAGGGAACAACTGCCTCCCCTTCTATATTCTCCTGTCTCCTCAGCTGATGTTTGAAGATAAGATTCATCTATCTGTTGTTATTTTTGTTGTCACAAAAGGTCACAGGTATGATCTGTTTGACGTTTTTGGACCTTTTAGGTGATCCATGCCATCAGTCCCATACCTGCAGCTGATGTCTCTGTAACAATCCACTTTTATAAAACAAATTTTAGAATTAAGGGATAAAAAATGCCCAGAGTACTTTGTGGTTCTGTCCCGAGGTCATGACATGTTACTAAATACAAACTATTTAATGACATAACAACTCACTGGCAGATTGGAAAAATTGAGTCCATGGAAGATAAAAATTAAAAGGTATTCAATCTCAATGGGTCTTTCAAAAAGGATAGATAATGTGACATTAATAGGTGAACAGTTGGTTTTGAGTTTCGTGACTTTTGCTGTTCGCTGAAATCCTTTTGTCCTGTTTCCCTTTGATGACTGAGGACTGGCTCTACTGAGTTAAAGTCTTTTTGTTATCCTGTTAACTTTTGACTGACTTAAAGCTCAGTGGCATCTCACACTCAGAGTGAGAGACTCCTTTTACCTGAAATGCTACTGGGTGGCTCTTCAATTATGATCTTCACAGCACTTTCTTCAACAAGCACACACACACACACACATACCAGGGTTGCAATCTGCTTTTAACCTTTTCTTTGTTTATTCTTAGAAATGTACAAAACCAAAAAAAAAGTCTGGAAGAGGTGGTTTTCTGCTGAGAGGGGGAAGACAGTCAGCCAACTCATTGTTTGGTCCTATTACATCTCTCTCAATGTTTGAAATTTCCCTGACACTTCCGAGGTATTCCCTGGATTCCACACTTGTCTTTGCCAGACAGCACTGAATTTATATCTATAGCCATTTTCTTTGTCTGTAGCAGTCCTCCTAAAAAAAAGACAATTTTGAACTAAAAGTTAAAACATCCATTGTACTTCAGGGTTCTGATCTGTTGTCATGACAGCAGTAGGTTAGTAGAATATGGGTAATGGTGTAAATAAATCAGAAAGGTTAAACGAGAAACGTCTTCCTTCTGAACATTATATTGACAGTTTGCTAATTGTAATATCCCTTAGAAGCTAGTTAAATATGAAGATTTTATAGATTTCTGATATTAATGTTTTTAGCACGAAGTGAATTTTATTTTCTCGAGTCAAAACCGCATCACATTGCTGTTTCGAAGCATATGTAAATTTAACATATTGGCTATTTGAAAAAATGTCCTATGTGGTTTTGATTTTTAATAGCTTCATGAAGGCAAAGAATAGGAAAACATCTCTTTAAAGCTGGGATGCAAAGTAGCATTAATGAAAGTGACCATGTCTAACAAAGGCCCACCAGTTAGCTGCAGCTTGACCCTGTTGAATGGAAGGTCAGTTGACTGTCGGAGCAGCACAGCCATACACATTCAGAGCACTGCTTAACATTAACAACAAGGAGCCCACACTGTTCCTTTCTCGAAGGGGAGGATTTCCATTCATTTACATACTAATGAGGCCGAATTCCAATATGTGCATTATCTCTGTTCAAATTTTAAAAGTCTCTTGCAATTTTTAATGAATGCATTATCTCTTGACAGTTCCTACCGCAGGATTAAAATTCTTTCTCATATTGGTCCTGGAGCTGCCTGAATGAGAGTGGTTTGAACAACAAAAGGTGGCCACAATTCAACAATCCTCTCCCTCAATACATACTGTACCTGACAGAGCAAAACTGCACCAACCTCAAAGCTGAGTGGATTAAATAGAGATAGTGAAGCAGAAATGTAACATAAGGCAGAAGCAATTTTAATTTAAAAAATGGTCGTTGCTTTGAATGGATATTACCTGAGCTTCCTTGAGCTTTTAGAATTTACTTCTCATCAATAAGGCGTATTTTGAAGTTTGCATCCAGACTGCATGTATTTGGTACATCAGACTCCATGCACTATATCAGTTCTGTGCTATGACAGTACACAATTGCTCACTCACTCACACTGTTACATACATATACACGCATGCTAAAAGAGGCAAAAAGAAAAATGCTTACTATCATATGAGCAACAATGTATGGGAAAAGAATCCCTTGGATTATCCACTCGGCCGCACATGGAAAATATAACGGTTATGTGAATTCTTGAAATATACCAACTGTTGTAATGTAGGAAATATAGCAGCTAATTTTCAAACAGCAATACTCCACAGACAGCAATGTTTAACCTATCATAGTAATGTTGATTGAAAGATAAATATTGGTCAAAATAACAAGGGGGCCTTCCTGTTGTTCTTTGAAATAACACTGTAGGATTTCTCATGTCTATGTCAAATGGCATGGGGGCTTTGCGTTAACATCTCATTTAAAAAATGGCTGTTCCAACAGTGCTGCATTCTGTCAGCCCTACACTGAAGTCCCTACACTGAAGTCCCAGCCTAAATGATCTGCTCAATTCTCTAAAGTGGGCCTTGAACTCGTGACCTCCTGATTCATGAGGCTTAAAATGATACTACAGAGCCAAAACTAAGATCTTTCATCCTTACCAAATCTGGCCTACATGTGATTTCAGTCCAACATTAGTGTGATTGCTTCCTAACTGCCTACTAAAGTAGCCAATCAAGCTACTACAGTGATTGATTTCAATTGTTCAGTACCGGGGTCTTCTAGCCCAAAGCCCTCTCCAAGATTATGTGTTGCAGACTGACACATTTGTGGGTCCAGAACTTTGTGCTGAGGGGCTGTCACAAAGATTAAATACAGTTGGACCACAAGCCCACCATGAGGGACTGGGAACCAAGTAAAATCCAGCTATATGTAAATATAAAATTCAAGTGTCTACATATAAATATAACCTGCAAAAGCAACATAATGAAGCATCTCATGTACTGAATTTAAAGACCCTGATCCATATTGCCACTTCATGCAATGCCAAATTTGAACAGCTATGTGAAGAATTTTAAGAATTGAGATTTTGTTTTAAAAAACACTGTGCAAACTTGCTATAGCAGTTGTCAGTGCCATAGCACCACACTGGGGAAATAATTTCTTGATTGTGAAGCTTTGAGATGTTCTGAGGATCAAATGTCACAGAAATTCAGAGCCTGTCTTTTGTATATATAGATAACTATGACCATAATTAAACACTGCTGATTATCAGGCAGTCATGCATAGTCACAAATCTCTTCCTACATTTCTGGAGCCTACGCCAGGATGAGATTAATTGTGTTTGGTGTCAAAAAAGGTCAGCTGCCTATAATTATGGCCTAATCCTGAAATGCTGTACCAGGTGTAGCAGCAGATTGGCAATGGTGAAGATATTTTTAAAAAGGAAAATTTTAAAAGAACCAATTATTCAGAATAGCCTAATTAGGCCCTATTTAAGATGCTGGTAGCTCAGTGTTTCTGGGATGGGACTCCTGATAATAGAAACCCAAGTTAAGCTGCCACAAATCTTTAATAGAATATTTCTAGCTATACATATGTGTCCACACTCTTAAAACCATTTTTTCTGTAGCACGATTAGCATGTTGCTGTAATAAAACAAATAGCTTGGAAAGAAATTGTAGACGGGCATATATTTAGACAGCTATACTGACTGCATCAAAATTATTTATCAGATTAAGCCGTTCAGCCCTAAAAAAAGCTTTGACTGGGCAACTAATAATGTCAGCTGTTGGTTGGATATCACCCTTCAGCTCAAAAGTATTTTGCCAGCAAAAATGTTGAAAGAGAAGCTAGTAACATCATTGAAGGCAACAGAGCATTCCAGGAGCTGAGAGAACAGGGAACAAAGTATATCTTTAATCAAATGAATTTAAGGACTGGGAATAAACAGTGGTCGGACTGAGAATTGGACTGGTCTCCAGGGCAATAAGGGTCTGGAACAAATGTTAGTCTCATCAGCAATATTAACATCTCATGAATTAATTTTTTTACAAAATGCCAAATCAGGTACTTAAAGTTAAATAAAGTGAGGGAACGGAAGTTTAAGTAATGAAAGCCGAAAACAAGGGGCTAGAAAGGTAAGCAAGCCACTCTTTAAATTTGAAATGTAACAAGTTATCAAAAGATCCCTCCAAAATTCAAATCTCACAAGGATGAGCCTTCTCAATCCGTGCATTGTTAGAAAAACATTTACTGTAGTAATCATTAGCATTCAATATGTGCAAAAGGTTTAGTTTGTAAACACTGTTCAAACACAGCAACCTCACACATTCAGTGGCTGCCAATAGTAAGGCAAACATAAAGTGCTCTATCACAAAGCTAATAGTGGAGTCCCACAACTCATGCAGCATAAATATCTACATTTAAATACTGCTTTGTGCCTGAAATTGTTGCAACATTTCAGCATAAATAATGGTGAATGTGTTCACCTCATTGTTGTTTTGACTGCAAGTCTTGGCCCTTTGTTAAACTCTACAGCCTATGGGATCTTCTGAAACATTGTTCGGTTTGCAGAGAAGGAAATATTGATGTCGGCTAGTTACATCATGAGATAGCATGGATGATGAATCCATCTGTACGATATGACAAATATTATCCAAATGTTAAATTAGACAGGCAAACTGTGTGTATGAGGAAGATTGTTACAAAAGTGCTTCATAGTTCATAGTTAAGAGTCATAGAGTCATGCAGCATGGAACAGACCCTTCTACCCAATCAGTCTATGCTGATCATAATCCAAAAGTAAACTGGTCCTACCTGCCAGCGCTTGGCCAATATCCCTCCAAACCTTTCCTTTTCATGTACTTACCTAAATGTCTTTTAAACACTATAACTGTACCCTGATCTACCACTTCCTCTGGACGTTCATTCCACACATGAATCACTCTCTATGTAAAAACGTTGCCCCTCATGTCTTTTATAAATCTTTAAAATGTGCCCCCTAGTCTTGAAATCCCCTACCCTAGGGAAAAGACACCTGCCGTTCACCTTAGCTATACCTTTCATGATTTTATAAACTTCAATAAGCTCACCCCTCAACCTCCTACGCTCCAGTGAAAAAAGCTCCAACCTATCCAGTCTTTCCTTTATAACCCAAACTCCTGGTAACATCCTGGTAAATCTTTTTTGAACCTTTTCCAGCTTAATAATGTCCTTCCTACACAGGTCAACCAGAACTGGAACTCGTACTCCAGAAACGGCCTCATCAACGTCCTGTACAACCTCAACATGGTGTCGCATCTCCTATACTCAGAGTCTGTGCGATGAAGGCAAACAAGCTAAATGTCTTCTTAACTACCTTGTCTACATGTGACATAAACTTCAAAGAATCATATGCCTGAACCTCTAGGTCTGTCTATTGTACAATACTTTTAATTGTATGAGTCTTGACCTTATTTGTTTCAGCATCTTGCATTTATCCAAGTTAAACTCCATCTGCAATTCCTCAGCCCATTGACCCAATTGATTAAAATGTCTTTGTAATCTTCGATAACCTTCTCCATTGTCCACAATACCACCGATTTTGGTGTCATTTGCAAATTTACTAAACATCCCTCCCATATTCTCATCCAAATCATTTATATAAATGGCAAACAAAAGTAGAACCAGCACTGATCCCTGTGGAACACCACTGGTCACAGGTCTCCAGTCTGAAAAACAACCCTCCACCGCCACTCTCTGTCTTCTGCCATTAAGCCAATTTTATGTCCAATTGACAAGCTCATCTTGAATCCCATGTGACCTAGCCTTACTAGTTTGTCTACTATGTGAAACCTTGTCAAAGGCTTTACTAAAGTCCAAATAAACAGTGTCTACCGCTCTACCCTCATCTATCTTCTTGGTTACTTCCTCAAAAAACTCAATCAAGTTTGGTGAGACATGATTTCCCTCACATAAAGCCGTGTTGACCATCCAGAATCATTCTTTGCCTCTCCAAATGCATGTAAATCCTATTTTTCAGAATCATCTTCAACAACTTACCCACCCTGATGTCAGATCTATAGTCCCCAGGTTCCTTCTTGCATCCCTTCTTAAACAAAGCCATTCTCCAGTCATCTGGCACCTCACCCGTGGTTATAGATGATACAGGTATTTTTGCAAGAGACCTTGCAAATTCCTCCATAACATTCCACAACATTTTGATATACACTGGATCCGGGTTCTAGAGATTTATCCGCCTTTATATTTTTCTAAGACCTCCAGCACACCCTCTTTTGTAATGTGAACTGTTTTCAAAACATCAATATTTATTTACCTAAGTTCTCTAGCCTCCATTTCTGATGCAAAATATTAATTTAGTATCTCTCCTGTCTCCTGAGGTTCAACACAATGATGATCTCTTTGATGTGTAAGGGACCCAACTCTCTCTATAGTTACTCTCTTGCCCTTAATGTACTTGTAAAATCTTTTAGGAATAAAGTTTTGAAGGATTGCAGGAAGATGGATTTATTTCAAGTTCTGTGGAAGCACTTGAAGTGAAAGATCACTGAAAGATGACTGTCAACATGGGAGTTTCTTTTCACAAGGGTTTCGAGAAATCACAAGAGTGTAGCTAATTGCTTGCTTTGCTGTAGGCTGTGGGGCTGTTTGAACAATGGCTGTTTGGATGGAGTGCGCTGTGGTATCTGGTCAATAGCTAGAGAACAAGAGCCTGTGGGATGGGCCTGACCATCTGATCTCTCCCATTTCTGAATTGAAAACACTGTTGAGTTCAGAATGAGTTCTATTTGCTCTTCTGACAGAGTGATTGGAGGAACTTTTCAACATTGTAATACCTGAGAAAGCTGCACTGAAGAATTCCACACACAACGCCCATGTGTGATTAGTGTCTTGGCCACACACCTTTGGAATATGCTACACATTGTCCTATTGGCTTCAAGAACAACTCATTGACCAAAGTGTTTTCAGAAAGCCAATTTATGTGGAAGATAACCTGTTTTAGTTTTGTGAGTGCATTGATTATGTGTGTTAGCAATATGTAGACGAATAAGCATTTACACTTCTCTATTACTGACTGCACATATTAACCAATTAATGCATCTTAAGTGGGATCATACAATCCTTACAGTGCAGAAAGAGACCATTTGGCCCATCAAGTCGGGACCAACCTGCTGAAGAGTATCACTGCACAGGGGTTTTAACCATGGCTAACCCATCTAACTTGCACATCCCTGGAAACTACAGGGAAATTTAGCATGGCTAATCCATCTAACCTGCACACCTTTAGACTGTGGGAGGAAAGTGGAGCACCTGGCAGAAACCCACACAGATATGGGGAGAATGTGCAAATTCCACACAGTCGCCCAAGGGTGGAATCGAACCCAGGTCCCGTGAGTCAGCAGTGCTAAACACTGAGCCACTGTGCCACACTTGAAATTTGATTTTTGATAATTGTGTTCATGAAGAAATTTGCATTTAAAATCTGACATCGATAATGTATTAATTGGCCATTATAGGAACCAGGAAAAACATGTTGATTTTATTTTGCGACCCATGGGGTAATGGGACTAGAGAGACCGTGCACTCCTCCAAACTTGGTCAAAATACAATGCCTTTGCAGGAAATCAGGCTCATCTGAGATTGCTGGGATCACATGTAGTGTCTGTTTTAATAATGTAAGAGTGATGGAGAAGAGAACATTACTGCCAAGGCACATGTTTAGTGAAGCTATAATAACTGCATTGTTGACTTCTAGGTTTTGGGTCCTGGAAGGAGGATATGTATCTGTTCTCCAAAGGTGAAAAAGTACAGGTAATTATCTTTGCCTGTAGACCATTGATTTTGTTGTTGCTTTTGTGTGGTATCTTCCTGCAGGCCCACTGGCTATAATGCAAAGGAAGAAGCTGTCTGCTATTTTAATAGATTGCAGGACACAATGAAATGTTGATTTGATTTATATCAGTTTACGTTTTTTAACACAAAGATTTGCTGAACCTGAATTTGCTGAATTAAAATTGTTGACTTTAAACCTAAACCTAGAAATTACGATTGATGATTTTAAAGGGTTAAACCCCTCAGCTCACAAAACAGGTGAAATAGATATAACTCCAACTGCAATTTCTGGACAATGAGAGAAATTTCCTTGGAACGCTGCAAGAAAATTTGGTTGAGCTGATGAATTAGTTCCTTATCTCCCATCTCAAGATCCTGCAATATTATTTGGACTGGTTATCTCCAGTGTGCTGGTCAATATTCATCTGGTCATTCGATAATGCACATGGCTTTCAGTGTTTATCTTTCAATCAACAATAAAATTATATTGCCATTTGTTGCAGCTTGCTATGAGCAGAAGAGCTGCCATAGTCTCACTTTGAAATGATTAGTTCACTTCAAATGTACATAATTGATTGTAGAGCACTTTGGAATGTTTGGAAGTCAGGAAAAGTGCAATTTTTAAAAATCCACTTTTGTTAGGTTCTGAGATAAAAGCAGCCAGCGAGGTCATTCCTAAACACCGGGCATGTGTTCTTTCACATGAATGCTCTCTTCTTTCTCTTTCCTATTTCTGTTTCTCTTTTCTGTTCCGGACCAGAAAGAAGTGATAGAGGCGAAAGCATTTGCGATGGAATAATCAGCAGTGTCTCTTCTCAGTGACAACATGCGTCTCAAGGGCTTTGAGGTACGGGCTGGGGGAAGATGAACAATCGTGTTAATGTGAAGCTGCCATATCAGTCTGACATGCTCAGAGGGGAACCAGCTATCCAGAATGAAAATGAATTTGTTTGCACAGCGTGTGAAGAATAGGCTCATTCACACAGGTTACCTGGTTATGATTGAGCTGCTCTTTGCCATCTGTTCGCTGTGGTTTATTTATATTTCCCTTTAGATTATAAATGATAAGTGGACAAAATTCAAGTTACTTCCACTCTGCGCACAGCAATCTTGATAACTGTACACAGATTCCAATGAGCTAACATTGCTCTTTCAACAGCATTTTGCGGATTTAAAAAGTAAAAAGCAAAGTGGTTTCATTGATCACATTACATGATTCTGCTTCCATCCTTTCTGGTCCCTCTTTGGAATTTGCTCTTGAAATTAAACTGTGTCCCTCCACTCTGCCCTTCAGTCCCATAAGCACTTCCATTACTTTCCACCCAGGTTGTGCCCCTGCCCCCATCACTAAACATGGCAGCATTTCAAGATAGTACCTGGACCGTTGGATGCAATGTAAGAACGATGACAACTTCATATTGCCTGTTAATTACATGTGCGCAGCGACCAGCCAGCATTCTTGGCCATCTGACTGGGTGGCCAATGTTCTGAATGGCTAGCAGCAGTTAAAGCTAGGCTACACCTTTTTGTAAGTTAGGCAATTTAAGGGGGAAGTGAATTGTAGCTAGACCATGTGCTCATGGACCTGGTGGAGCTCTTTCTGACCTGGGAAGGCAGAAGAATGGCACCGCATGGGAGAAACTGGGCTCCAGGTTTTTCAGATGTGCACTGGAGGCCTCCATGTGGGGGAACTGCAAGTGATGAGACTTACCATGTAATCAGAGGGCCATAATACCCTGCAGACACAGGCTGAGAAGGTAGTGGGTGCAGATTGTTGAGTTCAACAATCAGCATCAAGCAGCAAGAATAGGATTGCAGTGCAGCACTGATACGTGTGATCAAAATCAGTATAAATATCTTCAATTGGCATATTTTACCAACAGTCCCACTAGCTTTAGATGCTGCACTATTTATCAAACCCCTGTCACTCACCTTAATCAGAACTCCAATTTATCATTCACATATCACACTGCACCCTCCTAAACATACCATCATTGCAAGTTAAGGTTAGCGTAGGGGTAGAGGTCAAGTTAGAGTTAGAGTCAGGGTTAGGAGTAAGCTTAGGGATAGGGTTAGGGTTGGGGTAATGTTAGGAGTAGGGTGAGGGTTAGGGATAAGATTAGGGATAGGAGTAGTTTTAGGGGTAAGGTCAGAGGTAGGGGTAGGGTTGGGGTAGGATTAGGGTTAGGGTTAGGGTTGGGGTAGGAGTAAGGATAGAGATAGGGTTACGATTGGGGTAGTGTTAGGGGTAGGGAAGGGGTTAGGATAGGGATAGGGTTAGGGTTAGAGTTAGGATTAGGGTTAGGAGTAGGGATAGGGTTAGGGTTAGGATAGGATTAGGGTTAGGGTTAAGATGGCGTTAGGGTTAGGGTTAGGATAGGGTTAGGGTTGGGTTTGTGGGGGGATAGGATTGGCATTAATGTTAGTTCCTGGTGTAGTATTGTGCTGTTACTCTCTGGTTGAGCCTGTCTTATAAGAGATAATTTTGTATGTTACTTCAAGTGCAACTAGTTTTTTTTTAATATGGAAGGAATCTGTTTCATTTCCATTTTTCCATTGAGCTCATCTTCTGCTAATGATTTTCTGTCAGTATCGTTCCTCACACTAGACTAGACTAATACCAGCATGAACAATTAGTGGCAGGGTATTTGCTAAAGTTGCCCATGCCACATGCTAGCGAGCTGAGGAATAGGGAGACAGAGGAGTTGAACACATGGCTACAGGGATGGTGCAGGAGGGAGAGTTTTGGTTTTGTGGATAATTGGGGCTCTTTTTGGGGGAGGGGAGACCTCTACAAACAGGATGGTCTTCACCTAAACCAGAGGAGTACAAATACCCTGGGAGGGTAACTTGCTAATGGTCTTTGGGTGGGTTTAAACTAATTCAGCAGAGGGATGGGAACCAAAATTGTTGTTCGAGTATACGTGAGGTTGAGAGTAGTGAAGTTAGAACTAAGATGTCAAGATTGGAAGAAGACACTGGCAAACAAGAAGTTGGTTTGAAGTGTGTCTACTTCAGCACCAGGTGCATCCAGAATAAAGTGGATGAACTTGCAGCATGGGTTGGTACCTGGGATTTCGATGCTGTGACCATTTCGGAGACATGGGTAGAGCAGGGACAAGAATGGTTATTGCAGGTTCTGGGATTCAGATGTTTCAGTAAGAACACATAAAATGTTAAAAAGGAGGTTGGGGGTGTGGGGTGCGAGGTGTGGCACTGTTAGTGAAGGGCAGTATTACAGTTGCAGAAAGGACGTTTGAGGGCTCGTCTACTGAGGCAGTATGGGCTGAAGTTAGAAACAGGAAAGGAGAGGTTACCCTGTTGGGAGTTTTCTCGAGGCCTCCAAATAGTTCCAGAGATGAGGAGGATAGGATAGCAAAGATGATCCTCGATAGGAGCAAGAGTGACAGGGTAATTGTTTTGGAGGACTTTAACTTTCCAAATATTGACTGGGAATACTATAGTTCAACTACTTTAGATGGATCAGTTTTTGTCCAACGTGTACAGGAGGGTCTCCAGATACAGTATGTAGACAGGCTAACAAGAGGTGAAGCCTCATTAGAATTGGTACCCGGTCAGGTGTTAGATTTGGAGGAAGGTGAGCACTTGGGTGATAGTGACCACAATTCAGTTATGTTTACTTTAGCGATGGAAAGATATATACTGCAGGGCAAAAGTTATAGCTGGGGAAAGCCAATTATGATGCGATTAGGCAAGATTTAGGATATGTAGGATGGGGAGGAAAACTGCAGGGGATGGGCACAACTGAAATGTGGAGCTTATTCAAGGACCACTTACTGGGCGTCCGTGATAGGTATGCACCAGTCAGGCAGAGAGGAAGTTGTCGAACACAGAAGCCATGGTTTACTAAGGAAATTGAATCTCTTGTCAAGAGGAAGAAGAAGGCTTATGTTAGGATGAGATGTGAAGGCTCAGTTAGGGCGCTTGAGAGTTACAAGTTAGCCAGGAAAGACCTAAAGAGAGAGCTAAGGAGGGGACATGAGAAGTCATTAGCAGAGAGGATCAAGGAAAACCCTAAGGCTTTCTACAGGTGTATCAGGAATAAAAGAATGATGAGAATAAGATTAGGGCCAATCAAACACAGTAATAGGAAGTTATACGTGGAGTCAGAGGAGATAGGGGAAGTGCTAAGTGAATACTTTTTGTCAGTATTCACGCTAGAAAAATACAATGTGGTCAAGGAGAATACTGAGATACAGACTACTAGACTAGATGGGATTGAGGGGCATAAGGAAGAGGTGTTAGCAATTCAGGAAAGTAAAAAAAAAATATATAAGTCCCCTGGGCTGGATGGGATTTATCCTCGTATTCTCTGGGAAGCCAGTGAGGAGATTGTCAAGCTTTTGGCTTTGATCTTAATGTTGTCATTGTCTACAGGAATAGTGCCAGAAGACTGGAGGATAGCAAATGTTGTTCCCTTGTTCAAGAAGGGGAGTAAAGACAACCCTGGAAATTATAGAACAGTAAGCTTTACTTCAGTTGTTGGTGAAGTGTTGGAAAGGTTTAGGAAATAGAATTTATAATCATCTAGAAAGGAATAAGTTGATTAGGGATAGTCAACATGGTTTTGTGAAGGGTAAGTCGTGCCTCACAAACCTTATTGAGTTCTTTGAGAATGTGACCAAACAGGTGAATGAGGGTAAAGCAGTTGATGTGGTGTATATGGATTTCAGTAAGGTGTTTGATAAGGTTCCCCACAATAGGCTATTGCACAAAATATGGAGGCATGGGATTGAGGGTGATTTAGCAGTTTGGATCAGAAATTGGCTAGCTGAAAGAAGAGAGAGGGTGGTGATTAATGAGAAATGTTCATCCTGGAATTCAGTTACTTGTGGAGTTCTGCACAGATCTGTTTTGGGTCCACTGTTGTTTGTCATTTATATAAATGACCTGGATGAGGGCATAGAAGGATGGGTTAGTAAATTTGCGGATAACACTAAGGTCGGTAGAGTTGTGGATAGTAATGAAGGATGTTGCAGGTTACAGAAGGACGTTGATAAGCTGCAGAGCTGGGCTGAGTGGCAAATGGAGTTTAATGCAGAAAAGTGTGAGTTGATTCACTTTGGAAGGAGTCACAGGAATATAGAGTACTGGGCTAATGGTAAGATTCTTGGTAGTGTAGATGAGCAGAGAGATCTCGGTGTCCAAGTATATAGATCCTTAAAAGTTGTCACCCAGGTTGATAGGATTGTTAAGAACACATACGGTGTGTTAGCTTTTATTGGTGGACGAATTGAGTTTCGGAACCATGAGATCATGCTGCAGCTGTACAAAACATTGGTGCAGCCACATTTGGAGTATTGCGTACAGTTCTGGTCACCGATTTGTAAGAAAGATGTGAAAGTTTTGGAAAGGGTTTAGAGGAGATTTACTAGGATGTTGCCTGGTATGGAGTAAAGGACTTATGAGGACAGGCTGAGGGACTTGAGGCTGTTACCTTTAGAGACAAGGTTGAGAGGTGACTTAATTGAGGTAAAAACAATGACTGCAGATGCTGGAAACCAGATTCTGGATTAGTGGTGCTGGAAGAGCACAGCAGTTCAGGCAGCATCCAAGGAGCTTCGAAATCGACGTTTCAGGCAAAAGCCCTTTTTGCCCGAAACGTCGATTTCGAAGCTCCTTGAATGCTGCCTGAACTGCTGTGCTCTTCCAGCACCACTAATCCAGAAGCTGACTTAATTGAGACATACAAGATAATCAGAGGGTTAGATAGGTTGGATAGTGAAAGCCTTTTTCCTCAGAGGGTGATGGCGAGCATGAGGGGACATAGCTTTAAAGTGAGGGGTGATGGATATCGGACAGATGTCAGAGGTAGTTTCTTTACTCAGAGAGTAGTAGGGGGTGTGGAACACACTGCCTGCAACAGTAGTAGACTTACCAATTTTTAGAGTTATATAGATCTACAACATGGAAACAGACCCTTCGGTCTAACTCGTCCGTGCCGACCAGATATCCCAACCCAGTCTAGTCCCACCTGCCAGCACCTGACTCATATCCCTCCAAACCCTTCCTATTCATATACCCATCCAGATGCCTTTTAAATGTTGCAATTGTACCAGCCTCCACAACTTCCTCTAGCAGTTCATTCCATACATGTATCACCCTCTGTGTGAAAAAATTGCCCCGTAGGTCTCTTTTATATCTTTCCCCTTTCACCCTAGACCTATGCCCTCTACCTCTGGATTCCCCAACCAATTGAAAAGACTTTGTCTATTTATCCTATCCATGCCCCTTATAGTTTTATAAACCTCTATAAGTCACCCCTCAGCCTCCGACGCTTCCAGCCTGTTCAGCCTCTCCCTATAGCTCAATTCCTCCACTGGCAACATCCTTGTAAATCTTTTCTGAGCCCTTTCAAGTTTCACAACATCTTTCCAATAGGAAGGAGACCAGAATTGCACGCAATATTCCAACAGTGGTCTAACCAATGTCCTGTACAGCCGCAACATGATCTCACAACTCCTGTACTCAATACTCTGACCAATAAAGGAAAGCAAGAAGAGAGTGATGTTGAAATAACACACTCACTAGCTTTCATACAAATACCAGCACAGATACTGGCACTGCATTCAAATTAGAGGCTAATACAGGGGCAGGATCTACACATACTGAGATAGTAGGCATCAGTGTTTAGCAGTTGGGCAGAGAGTTCAATAACATAGGAGCCAGTTTACCAGACAGTGAGAATATGCTGACTAACAGAATTGCTACAGCACTGAAACAGGCCAGTTGTATCTGCATTGCATCACTGAACGAACAATTCCCCTCCAGCCTTCTCCCACTAATACATGCTTCTTTTTCAAGTAATAATCCAAGTCCTTCTTGAATACTTCAACTGAATCTGCCTCCACTATTGGGTCTCAATCACATTCCAGGTCAAAGGTTTAAAATTCATTTGCTTTAAAAGGGGACACAATGACATAATTCTGGAACAAAGCTCAGCAATCAATCCTAAAGAAAGCTTGATAGCTTGCTCCTGTTAAGCTCCAACTGGCAGGATTTCAGCAGGAAGGCTGAAGTGAAGTGACATTGTGTGGCACAGAGGATTCAGAAGATTACCTTGACCATGCTAAATGTACAGAGGAAGGCCAGTAAGTAAGCATTGCAGTGTGCCTGGCACATTGGGAAGACGAGGGACCTGTCGTCAATGTCAAGGAGCACAAAGGAATCCAGTAGCTAATTATTGGAAACCATCCATTTCAGCGTACCTTTATCTGTGAATCACAAACATAGACAAGTGCAGTCACATCGGTTACATTCTCTGTCAGATAATGCCAATAGTACTGGGATTATTTTGTGCAAACCATAATTTTAGATTAGATTACTTACAGTGTGGAAACAGGCCCTTCGGCCCAACAAGTCCACACTGACCCGCAACCCACCCAGACCCATTCCCCTACATCTAACACTGCGGGCAATTTAGTATGGCCAATTCACCTAACCTGCACATTTTTGGACTGTGGGAGGAAACCAGAGCACCCGGAGGAAACCCACGCAGACACGGGGAGAATGTGCAAACTCCACACAGTCGGTTGCCTGAGGTGGGAAATGAACCCAGATCTCTGGCGCTGTGAGGCAGCAGTGCTAACCACTGTGCTACCCTGCAGCCCACTGATTTCTATGGACTGAATGAAACCAAGAGTTCACACAGAATTACTAAAACAAACGATCAGGAGGTATGTGTGCGTGTTTGTATTTGTTTGTGTGTGTATGTACTTGTGCTCGCATGTGTGTGTCTTTGTCCATGTGTGCAAGTGTGTATGTGTACACACTTGTGTTGGTGTTTGGTTGGCCCTGTACCTCCTACATCAATTTAGAACTTTAACTTTTAGATCCAGTCTATTCTTTTCCATCACTATTTTAAAACAAATAGAATTATGGTTGCTGGCCCCAAAGTGCTCCCCCACTGACACCTCAGTCACCTGCCCTGCCTTATTTCCCAAGAGTAGGTCAAGTTTTGCACCTTCTCTAGTAGGTACATCCACATACTGAATCAGAAAAGTTTCTTGTACACACTTAACAAATTCCTCTCCATCGAAACCCTTAACACTATGGCAGTCCCAGTCTGTGTTTGGAAAGTTAAAATCCCCGACCATAACTACCCTATTATTCTTACAGATAGCTGAGATCTCCTTACTAGTTTGTTTCTCAATTTCCTTCTGACTATTAGGGGGTCTATAATACAATCCCAATAAGGTGATCATCCCTTTCTTATTTCTCAGTTCCACCCAAATAACTTCCCTGGATGTATTTCCAGGGGTATCCTCCCTCAGCACAGTTGCAATGCCTTCCCTTATCAAAAATGCCACTCCCCCTCCTCTCTTGCCTCCCTTTCTATCGTTCCTGTAGCAGTTGTATCCAGGAACATTAAGCTGCCAGTCCTGCCCATCCCTGAGTCATATTTCTGTAATTGCTATGATATCCCAGTCCCATGTTCCTAACCATGCCCTGAGTTCGTTTACCTTCCTTGTTAGGCCCCTTGCATTGAAGTAAATGCAGTTTAATTTATTAGTCCTACCTTGTCCCTACTTGTCCTGACTGTTTGACTTGCTTCTGTTCTCAACTGTACCAGTCTCAATGAGATTGGCAAATAAGATAGTTTTGTGCTGTAGATTTTCTCAAGGATTTTCATTGGTCTGTGCAAGAACGGACATAACACAGATTCTGGAGAAAATATTACATTCTCCCTTCTAATTTGCAGCTGCATTCACATTAATCATCACGCATATCATTGATGACTGATTCATGTGCAGTTCTTTGAATTTATTTCTTCACTGCTTCAAAAATGAAGGGACACGGTGAATTATTAATTCTTTATCATTGATGCCTTGTGCCTCTTGCTTGTGGATAAGACTCTACTCTGAGATTGGCATTCAATTTTTGGTGCCCATGAGTGGGTGAAGTGCAGGAAGTGCAGTTGGTGACTGGGTAAAAACTAAGTGTGTTAGTCAGGGGTGGTCCCTCAGCTTGCCAAGTTGCTATCTCTACAATATGCTAACTCAAGAATCAGGAAACAGCACATAACCTTTAAATATAATTCTGTGGACCACCAATGTTGAAGGCTTATTGGGTTCTCCTGACATTATTGTTTGTATTCCTATCAGATATGTTTGGTTTGAAACACTCCAGGAATTCTAATGAGGTCACCATAAATAAAGCAAAGGGCATCTTGGGACCAGAATTTCTATCTATTGTCCTTGAAAATTTGCATTCTGTTCTCTCTTTGCAACCTTCCTTGAGTTCTAAACTATAGCCAATGCTGGAGTGTTAAGTCATTGTTTTAAATGAAGTGAGTGCCACATTGTTACAGAGTGAAGAAAATTGTCATTGTCACAAGAATCAATGAGAAGAAAAATCTTGATAATTTTGGTGGTAATGTGTAAGAAACATTCAATCAGAATTTGACCTGTTTCCACAACCTTACTTAATCTGAATATTCAGCCGAAGCTTTGGCTAATCAGACTGAACAAAGTATCCAGAACATTCCATCCCACAGTACCCAAGCAGTTTGCACAGTCCAGAAATATCCATCCCCAAATGCTTAGAGATGTCAGAATTATTTGTCAATTGCGCAGTTGTCTAGACTGAAGAGATAGGAGGATTAAGCCACGGAGTTAAGAAACCCAATAGTGAAACTCATTTAAATTGGAAAAAAACCCTCTCTAATCTCTTCAGGCAAGGACATCAAACAGCCATATTTAAAGTGATTGCTAGCTAATGCCCAGTTAATGTTGACCCACGCAGGAAGACTGCAAAATGACACTGGTAAGCTCTGTACTGTTTCGTTAAAACTTCATCGATGAATATCACTATTACTCTGGGACATTTCTCATATTGAATTTAGAAAATAGCATATTCTAGGGTCTTTTCTGAACTATTTTTGTTTGGCTGATGCAATAACGTAGAATTTAATCAAGAACTATTATTAAACCTATTTTGAAAGTAGTGCAGGGCAATTATCCCAAATCCTTCAACTTCACTGGTGGCAAATTGTCTCAGATGCCTAACACAACAGGATTCAGTAATGCATCTAAGTTTCTTTCACATTCTGTGCACCCTATGAAAAGTGTCACTATATTTGAAATTTAATCATTTCCAGCAAAAATAGTTGATAGAAAGCAGCATTAATATTGTTAGACTAAATCATAATTCTTGTATTGGTTTGTGGACGTTCCCGTTCATTGGTGGTTGTCCATTGATTTGAAGGTGATCACAGAGTCGCATGGGTCTTCATGTGACTGAACTGGTTAATTCTTGACCCATAGAGCCATGGATCCATTGGGCAGGATCTGGAAATACAGGACTGGCTTCCTTTTCTTTCTTTTATACTACTATTCTGTGGCATCAATAAGGCATTGTACAAAGTGGGAAGCAGCTTGGTGAACAGGCTAATGCCATTTAGAACCAACTGGTATCAAACTTATTCCAATCATCAATGCTGCAATACCTCAAGGGAACAGTAGAGTGTAATTCTGTCAAGTGAAAGGTGGGTAAATGTACCATGATTAACCTTGACCAGTTTGCAGTAACTCTTTTTAACTCAGGTGCACTGCACAATGAGATAGATAAGGGGCCAAGAGTCAGCAGAAAGTCCAACACAATTTTATTGAACATTTTATCAAAGAAAAACAATATTTATCAGACTCTACTATTGTACTTTAATTAAACCCTATCAATCTCTTCATAGGACTCTTCAGTAAAGAATCTTAAATCTCTTAGTAAAGAGTATCAAATCTACACCAGCTTCCAAGAATTTGCTACACCTTATTGACAGGTCCTTACCATTGTATTTGAACTATTTGCCTGGAAGGACTGGTAGTACCCTTTCAATAAACCTGGGACAGGCTATTCCTCGGTCTTTGAGGGTTGACTGATATATCGAGAGTCAAGATTAGAGTGATGCTGGAAAAGCACAGCAGGTCAGGCAGCATCCGCGGAGTAGGAAAATCGATGCCTTGGGCAAAAGCCCTTCATCTAGAATTATCAGATCTGATGAAGGGCTTTTGCCCGAAATATCAATTTTCCTGTTCCTCGGATGCTGCCTGACCTGCTGTGCTTTTCCAGCATCACTCTAATCTTGAATCTAATCTCCAGCATCTGCAATACCCAGCTCCGCCTGATCTATCGAGATGTCCAGCCATTGATGTGGGCTTCCCTTCTCATCTAGGGATGGGCTTGATCTTCAGGTCCATGATTAACCTTGACCATGATTAACCTTTGATCTTCAGATTGCCTTACCATGGTGGTCTTTGTGGAGACATGATTGAAGAAGGAGCAAAAAGCAGAGAGAGGTGAGGTTCCAGGTTGCTCCTTTTATCCCACTCTTTGTGCCCTTCCAGATGTAAAAAATTTGTCCTTCATATCTTTTTTAAATTTTCCTCCTCTCACATTAAAAATATACCTCCTAGTCTCAAACTCCTCCATCTCAGGTAAAACACAATTACCATTAACCTTATCTATTGACCTCATTATCTTATAAACATCTATAAGGTGGCCTCTCAACCTCTTACGCTCCAGTGGAAAAGAAACAGCCTATCCAGCCGTTCTGTATAACTCAAACATTCTATACCCAGCAACATCCTGGTAAATCTCTTCTGAACCCACTCTAGCTTAATAATATCCTTCCTATAACTTGGCAACCAGAACTGAACATGAAACAATGCACTGAGCGGAGGATGGGGGTTTGCAATGATGCCATTCTGAGATTGTCTACCTGCAGGATTCTTACATGAAAAAATATTTGAATTAGATTGAAGTCTTACTGCTTTCAGTCAAGGAGGAAATGGTGTGGAGGCAAACACAGGTGTGAGCCAAACTAAATCATCTTGCAATGGCAATGAACAAGGGTTGTGCTAATGAACATCAAAAGGGCAAAGGGTGATTTGTTTTTAAAATTCTATGATTTGTAGAAGGCAATAAAATAGTTATATTGTGAAACTGGACTTGAAAATAGAGCATTGTGATTAAAATGAATTTACGGTTGACAAATCCTTATGTGAGAACGGGAATTGCAGTAAAACTTTGGGCCGTAGGGCACAAGAAAGCTATCTTGAGTTATGCAGTGGAGCACGAAACCCGTGACTGTAATTATGGTCCCTTAATCATCTCCAGAATTCCCAAAACCATTTCAGTGAGGGAAAATACAAACGGCTAATCAATCACACAACACTTCCAAGGGATTTCCCAAGGCTTCCCCTCAAGCAATAGAACAGCCAATGTTTTATTAAACAGCATTGTTGCTGCCTTGTAGACCCTAAGTACATCTCTAATGGCACTCTGCAGTAAGACAGCACAGCTATCACAACCTACCATCAAGGACATGGTGATCACTTGCCTGCCAGTCACAACCCAGAGTGGATTATTTGCAGATAACAAGAGTGACCCAAATACCCAAGGTTTGGTTCAAATTTAGATTGAGCTGCAGGTGTAAATAAATGTAAATTTATGGATCTTGATTGACAAACATTGTGCAGAATATTTCTGGGAAGGAAATATTCACAAACTACAATTTGCATGGAAACCTTTGAACATAACATAATCACTTAAATATTGATTAATAGAATAGAACACTCAATTTTCCAATTGTCGTCAATTGCTGCTTGGAAGTTTTAACTGGAATCAGTGTGGCTTTTTTTTCTGAAAAGTGCAATGTATTCTTATAAGATTTAAAAAATATTTGAGTACTATATAATTTGAGATTGTCAAAGGATCATCCATCATTGACCAGATTTAACTGACTAGGACCCAGACTCAAAATTTGCAGGTGACAGGAAACACGGTGAACTCTAAGGCAAATAGTGACAGCTCATAGTCTGGAGGGTGAAATGGTGTACAACGTAGCAGATACAATTTGAGGCAAAGAATTTTGAGCTGATACATTTTGGTCAGAAGAACAAGGGAAAGCAACAATAAAATAAAGGATATTATTCAAATGGGGAGAGATCTTGTGGGTAGAGTCCCTACTTCTACATCAGGAGAACTGGGTTCAAGTTTCAGCTGCTCCACTGGTCTATAATAACATCTCTGAGCATTTTCGTTCGGAGTATTGCCACTTCTATGGGATGCCAGAGCAGAGGAACCTTGGGATATACTTGGATGGAAATGTTATTTTAAAATGTAATTGGGTTTGAGAGTGTAGTGATTAGAACCAGGTAGATCTTATTGACTACGAGATCCTTGATTGTAGTTGTTAACCTTGGCCAATAAGGGAGCCCTGGCTGACAGATATAAACAGGGCATTCAGAATCTCCTCACCTTCACAGACTGACACTGAGCTGGCTGGCCACAGCAGTGTACTGTGCACATATAAATAAAGGTTGAGTAGGTGATGGGATCTCAGTCTCTGTGCAATTATTTCACTGGGCTTTCTAAATAGAGGATTGAGAACAAAAACAATGTTATGGTGGAACTTCTTCAAATTCTGGCTCAACTTCAAGTGTACTGTTCTGGACACCATATATCAGGAAAGATGTTGAAGGCCTTGGAGACGGTGCAGAAAAAATGGAAGGGAATGGTTTTGAGGGTGAGAGATTTTAGTTACAAGGCAACTTTAACAAAGTTGAGGTTGGACTCTTTAGTGTAAGAAGGTTGGCAGGAGATTTGAGAGAGATGTCCAGATCCTTGAGCAGTCCAGATAGGGTTGATAGAAAAAAAATACTGTTCCCTCGGGCAGAAGGGTGAAGAACCAGTGGACACTAACTTAAGATGATTGACAAAACAACCAGAGGTGATATGAGGGAAATCTTTATGACACAACAAGTGGTTATGATCTGGAAATCATTCTCTGAGAGTGTAGGGGAGGCAGATAGAATTGTGGCTTTCAAAATGGAACATAGATAATTATCTGAAGAAAAGAGTTTGCAGTACTAGTGTGAGAAAGTGATCTTATGGCACCAGCTGAGTGAACCTTGCAGAGATCAGTTATGGACTCAATTAGCCAGTGAAAACTCCTATGATGTAACAATTCTATGTTTCTACCTTACCATATTAAGGACATGCTTGGTCTAATTCATAGACATACAAAGCTCAAAAACTGCTGTTCTTTGATTTTCTTTGTCAACAAATTGTTTTTGCATCTGTTTTCCACCCTTCAGACAGGCAAGAGGCAACAATATGTCAGGAGACCGTGCACCACAGCCTGAAGATATTTCTCCACCATCACCCCGCTGCATTGTGTGGAGTATGTTAACCCTATCCTTAAAAGAATGAACTGCAGTTCCCTACAAGGAAGAATAAGTACTGCTGCGTGTAGTGTGAAATGGAAACACATTGACCAGGGGGAGATCACATTTCAATTGAGGTTTGTTCACTTGAGCTAACCTCAATGGGGGAAATAGGTTTGATCTTTGTCTAGGAGGAGAAAGTGAGGACTGCAGATGCTGGAGATCAGAGCTGAAAATGTGTTGCTGGAAAAGCGCAGCAGGTCAGGCAGCATCCAAGGAACAGGAGAATCGACGTTTCGGGCATAAGCCCTGTCTAGCTGTGTCACAGCAACAGGAATTATATTTTGAAATCAAGATTTTGGATTCAATTGCCATTCCAGAGACTTAAAATGCAACGTCTGGGCTCGCATTTAAAGTCTCAGTAATATAGACTGTTGGTGACAGGAGCCCCATCTGTTGACTCTTTAGGGAAGGTCCACTGAATTAAGTATCTCTCAGCTATTTAACTGCAGAGCAGTGAATCCTAGACCCAAGGGGCAGAAGACTTAGAGCAGCCAGCCAATTAGAAATTCCCAGTCCTTTTGAACAATAGTGCCATTGGGAGGCTGTGGCTGCTGCTGGTATTACACTGCCTGATCCAGACCATGGTGAGTGATGACAGGAGGGGAGTTGTGTGGATGGATAATGGAGGGGGAGGACTATCAGCTGCTAGAGCAAGGAGCCAACTCTCAACGTCTCACACACACACCCTTTTCATGATGCAGTGTTCCTTGATCAGATGCTGAGTGTCTTTGAATGAGTTACCCTTGCTCCCTAAGAGTCCAAAAGGTCATTTGTGAGTTCCATGTGCCCATCACTGGGTTAATATCAGTAGCAATGGGATGAGGCCGTTAATTGGGAATGTGGTGAAATGGGGAGGCTTTCCAGTCATTGTCTTATTGGGATAGAGGTAGGAGAACAGCAAAACCCAACACTAAATTCTGTCCGCTCGCTTGAGAAGGCCGCAATAAACTTGTACCAATCAATGTGTAACGTTGTGGTGATATGTGTTGTCACTTTGGCCTATGCTGGGTTTTGGGATATAATCTGATTCTGGGGATGAGGCCTACACACAAGAGAAAGAGGATATGATCAGGGTTCCTCCTCAAGTATGGGCTAGTAAAATATACCCACGAGTGGCCTGTGATGCTTCCCAACAGTTGAATTGACAGTTGACATACAGTTTCAAAGGCAGACACAACATCAGCTGATCCCCAGAGAAAATCTAACATCTTTCAGGGGAAGTATGCAGAACTGGTAGGGATGTTATCCATCCTAAAAACGTCAAGACTGAGAAAAGACCATTTAATCTATCAGAAGCACCGACATTGCTGGTTACTGCAAATATCAGCTTGGAGGATGCTGTGACTCATGATGGCCTTGGACTGAAAGAATTAATGCAATCCATTGATGGTTGGTGCTCTATGTTTCTGGATCTCTGCTTCAAAATGTGCTCTGGAAACTATCATGCAATTTTAGTCAAAAATTAATAGCAGTTAAGTGTTGAGTTCTCGAGCAGTAAAACTGTCACAATTAACCCATGCTACAAAGATGTGATGACTTGCAGACTCATTATGATGAGCACATAAGTGCTATTTCTCCACTGATTCTGAGCATGCAGATAAACGTACAATCAGCAAGTATACAGATCCATCACAACCTGCAATGAAATGGTCCCAATTGTATGTAGCTTATCTTGAGACTTAGTTCAAGTATACAGGTCACATTTCTGTTTCTGATCTGTCAATCCTCTGTGTACTTCAGTCTCATGCCCATTTTATTTTACTTTGTTAGACTCTCATTTTGAAATGTCACAACCCATTGTCTTCACTTCACTGTGGTGTGATTGTCAACTTGACTGGATGTACTCCTGGAGTTTTGATCACATGACCTTGTCCATACAATGGCCCAGCCCGACCCGTGCCACATTGGTCATTCAACGCATAAATTTGCACAGAGCAAGGCCTTTCTGTCACAACTGGAAAACAGACCGAGGCTTCCCAATCCAATTGACTCTGGGTCAAATCGCCTTTCCCTTCCCGTCACTGATGTTTTTATAATTACCAGACAAAGTGTTTGATGATTTATTTTTTGATGGTTCCTCATATGCTATTTTTCCAGACTGCTCCCAGAAATATCCTGGCGATTAATCTTCACTTCCTGGAGACAACAGCTCTATGCTCAGAGGATTGGCAGCCATTTCCTAAGGGATTTTGGTGTGCATTTCGAGGCTCCTGGACTGATTTAAATCTAAACAACTGTCTTCACTTATTAGAGACAGAGGGTCCTTCTGAACCTGATCCAGATAGTTTTGCTTTTCAACAGCTCTTTTACTAAGTATATTCAGATGAGAAGTGCGTACAATTTTATCCTGCAGAATCACACATCCAGTGTCTCTCTATTGTAATATTTCCCATTGCCTTTACCAGAGAAGGGGTGAGGTATATAAAGATCTCTAAAGATTACATGATGAAGGCAAGTTGCACACACCAGGCTTGCAGTCCTTTGAATGATAAAGATTAAAGTGTGATCGAAATGAGTTTTTAAGAGATGCCCAGAGGGTGTGATGTTGTAGAATCTATTTCTTCTGACAGACAGAATCCAAAGGAAAGGGGTCAGAGCCTTGGCCAGGTTTCTCAGAATGCTCCCAGGAAGTACTTCGTCAACAAAGATCAGCTTATATTTTTGGCTCCGTGTCTTACAGTGTTTCACATCATGAGGTCTACTGAGGTTTCTTGCCGCAGTTTACCATCTCACCTCATTTACTACCCACACTGCTCCTCGGGCACCCCTCTGGCCTGATTTTAGCCCCATTTCACAACTATTTTAAAAACTCATTCATATGGATGAGGGCATTGCTGGCCATGTCAGCATTTATTGCCTATCCCTAGTTGTCCAGAGGGCAGTTAAAAGGCAATCACATTGAATTCCATCTAGACCAAGTAAGGATGGCAGCTTCCTTCCCTAAAGAGCATTAGTGAACCAGATGAGTTTTCCCTCAACAATGGTGGTCATCAGACTCTCATTTCCAGAATTTTATTGGATTCAAATTCCACCATTTGCCTCAGTAGGATTCAAACCTGGATTTCAGTTCCAGCAATCATACCACTGGGCCATCACCTCCCCTCATTCTTGAAAGGAATTCCTGAAATGGCGTTCCCAAAGAAACTCAACACTGCTGGGATATTCTGAATTGATTGACACTGATGCCATCTTTAAAAGCTCATTGTTCTCCTAAACAAAGACTGTCATTCCAGAGCTGCCCTGCTTACTGCTGGCATTTACCCTGGACATGGCAGATAGGGGGAAATGGGCACACCACTTTGTGGGCAGGAAGCTGGAGTTCCTGCTGGGTGGAGTGGAGCTGAGGCACGACACCCTCTTCCCCCAGGACCAACAGTGGAGGCTGCACCACAGCCCATGCCAGCCTGGTCTGAGATTCCCATCCAGGGTCAGTGCAATCTAGAGAAATACCCAGCATTGTCCTTTTCCACTCTGCCATAATAAACATCACTCTCTTCTCTTCAATACCTTACACTCTCTACCTCTGCAACTGCACCCACACCCCAACCAGACTCATGATCTACCACTCTCACTATTGCCTGCCCTCATGTAGTGAGTCAGCCCACACCTGACTCCACAAGCAGTGCATGCCCTCTGCTCTGCCTTGTTCAGGACATGCTCCCTCCTGTCATGAGCTGTACCATCCACTTTCATCTCCTGCCTTACCTGTTCCTATCCCTTTCTCTCTCTCAGTCCAGAAGGAAAACAATCCATAATAACTCAGAAAGCGCTAAGATGGATGCTGTTATTTGGCCCCTGACCTCTAATATGGAGAGGAGCCTGACTCTGACAATCCCAAGTGGCTGACTGACAGTACCTAAGCTTCTGGACTGGTACTGGAGGCTGCCCTTGACTTACTATGCCAGGAACCTCTAACTGGAGACCAGCTTCCTTGACATGACTCAACACGATTGACAACCAAGACCGACTTCCTGGCTTTGTGTCCATGGTGAATCGCACAGCCATGCAGCATTAGTATGAGTTTGCCCGAGAGGATAAAGTGCAAAAAGGCAAGGCAGGGCAAGTGAACAGCCTATACGCTGTTCAAATAGTTCACACTGTGAACTGGATATATGTATCATAGAATCCCTACAGTGTGGAAACAGGCTATTTGGCCCAACAAGTCCACACTGACCCTCTGAAGAGTAACCCATCCAGACCCATTCCCCTACCCTATTATTCTACATTTACCCCTGATTAATGCACCTAACCCACACATTTACGTACACTATGGGCAATTTAGCATGGCCAATCCACCTAACCTATGTTTTCCAATATCAAACTGTCCATTCTGACACTGCTATACAGTCTAAGCACAAATTCTGTCAGACTCTTTTTGTAAGATCTTCCCAGCTTCCAGTGATATTCTTTATCTCTCTCCCTGTCTCTCTCTCTCCCTCTCTCTCTTTACCCTTGGTGTTATCTGAAAATATAACTACCCTCAGAGGAAGTGCAAATTCAGATCAATACCAGGAGTAGGAAGGCTTTGAACACAATGTCTTGGAGCACCTTATTAAGTAGATAGTCGATTATTTTAAAAGGGCCGTACTTTGAAAATACTCCTTAATCCTTGCCAACTTGCTAGTTGCTAATGCACACACGTATCATATCCTTAATAACCCACTGACTTTACATTGTAAAAGAGATTTCATGCAATAATTGATCAAAGTCATTGCTGAATCTTAGCAGGAGAGGCAGTGGTGTACTTATAATATCGCTGGATTGGTAATCCAAAGGGGCCGAGGCTAGTATTCTGGGAATATGTGCTCAAGTCTCATTGAAATTTGAATTCAATGAAAAAATATGGAGATAAAAGCTCAGCTAATGGCGATCAGCGAGATCAAACCCCATCTGGTTCACTGGTGTCCCATAGTGAAGGAAATTGACTAATATGTGACTCCAATCCAGTATCCCATCAGCAGGTCACCCTTTATTTACACATGGAGAGTCCTCGACACTGATTCAGCTCCCTCAGAGCCGCTCTCAGAGTGAATAGGATGTCTGACACTCCTGTTCTTATCTGTCAGCCAGGGCTCCCTGATTGGTTTTTTAGTTAACAGCCCCAATCAGGGAACTTATATTCCATGAGGTTCATCCAACTGACCTCATTACAGACACTGCAAACAGTGCTGTAGAGAATGCTTAACTGCCCTTTGATGTAGCTAGCAAGAGACTCAGTTAGGAATAGAACTTGCCTGTGATGCCCAGACCTCTTGCAAGAATATTTTTTTTTAAGATTGCCTTCACAGAGGTATTGGTCTGGAGTATCTGTGGGCTTTGGGAACAACTACGGAGAATGCAGCAGAAACTCAGCAGCATCTGTGGAGAGCAAGCAGAGTTTTCGGAACTGGAAGGTGTTGGAAGATAGGAGGAGTAAGAAGACAGACAGTGTAGAGATGCAATCTCATCAGGAATCTCCTCAAGAATCGATTTTACCAATAGTGCAATGCTCACGCTCTCTCTCTCTCTGTGGAAGGGGCTAAAGTGAAAGTAAAGGATTTGCATCATAAGACTTACATATTAAGATGTGCAGGATTGCTCCTTACTTTTGCTTGTGGTGGTGGCCAAGCTGGTCTTCTTTGTATTCTTCAAACAACACGTTATGATTTGTCTCTGGGGCACATGGTACTGTAAACGAGACATAGTGAAAGGCCACTGCACCAAAAGACCCTCCTTTCTCACCAAGTTCCTCCCTCGTTATCAAGTTCCTCCCTCCTCACCAAGATACTCGGTCCTCACCAAGATCCTCCCTAGGTGAGACATGCAATCTCGATGGTTTCCACTAAGAGGTTGTTCATTTTGCTCATGGGATAAATATCAACCCAATGGATATTCAGCTTTTAGCTGATTAAAGACAAAAATAACTGCAGAATTTGGAATGCAGAATAGACAAGCAGGAGGCTGGAAGAACACAGCAAGTCAGGCAGCATCAGAAGGTGGAGAAGTCGACATTTTAGGTGTAACCCTTTTTCAGCTTAACCCTTAAAATGTCGACTTCTTCACCTGCTGATGCTGCTTTAGCTGATTAAAGGCATTAAATACCTTTTATCGTCAGTGAGAGCAGGGACTTGTGAGCATAGCTGAATTTGGGTTTAGTAACAACAAAACCCTCAATGTTACAGCAAGGGTATTGGTGACCTTTCAAGCTTGAATTGAAACAGTCTATGTTAGAAGAAAGAAATGATATTGCTGTATGCTTTGTAGCCTAAAAAGAGAAAATAGTGATCTGTAACCTCAATAAATGTTCTTCTAGATGAATATGGATGGTGGAGCAGAGCAGAAGAGTTGTTCAAAATAATCAAAGTATACACTTAAGGTAAGGACAGTCTGGGTAATAGATGCAGGCCTTCAGTTACTTCAGACAAGTCTAGCACAATCAGAGCTGTGTCAACTCCTGAACCTTTAACCCCATGCCCTTTACTATGTAATAATAGTCATTCAGCTGTGTTGCCAAGTCATTACCTGATTTACCGCCCTGAGAACTGCTGAAATGTTTGTTGTCCTTTTTGCACTGATGTTTCCGGTTTGGCCTGTGCCTAAAGTAGAACATCTGCCATCTGCTTCTTTCACCAGCAGCTTCCTTCTCTGCACTGCACTGATTTTACTGGCTCCACTCAGCCTTGGCTTGGGAGAGTCAACTTTATGCTGTTTGACAAACGGTATTTAAAATAATCACTGCAAATTCTGTTTTGTGGTTTTGCTCTGTCCTGAGGAGTTAATTCCTATAGAAGACGCTATTGGTCATACACCCTAGCACGGTAAGATAATAAAAATGTATGTTCCTGTTTATTTGTATTGCATAACCCATTCAAGTTTACAGTTATATAAGGAAGCAATCTGCACAAACCCAACTTGCCTGTTGTCACAATCCGGCATTTCTGAATTTGAACAGCTGGGCTTTTTTTTTGTGTGACAGGTGGAGGCAAGAGCTGATTTTAATGAGGAATGAATACTTTATTCTTTATTGCCTGTATCCAACAATTCTGGACGGATAGTGTAAGAGTATTCAGTGAAGCAGATTATATTTGCCAGACAAATGGGCATCGCTGGAAATTTGAGACAAGAAACTCTATTCCATTTGGGCTATGAGTCAGTGCTTTATGATCTGTCACTGTGTTGTGAGCTTTTGCCTCCAGCAAGGTATTTATACCTGAGGGAGCAATATTTAAGTTAGATCCGGTAATGTAAAAACTAGATGTGGGTACTGACAAAATCAATAGATATGTACTACAACACCTAGTATATATTAAAGTCACAGGCACTTCAGTTAATATTAAGCTACTCAAGTACAAACAGTCACATTCTTCCACCAGCCTCTTATTGTGCAAATGGCCCAAGTGAAGATGGAGTCTTTTTACCTTCAGACCACATGCTATTACACAGTGATGATATTATGACCAATTCACTTCAAGGGAGTGGCAGTGAGATATAACCCAACACTCTAAGGGTTAGCATTTAAATGCAATGTTTTGGGGTATAACCTATTTCCATCTGCTTCTTTCACCAGCAGCTTCCTTCTCTGCACTGCACTGATTTTACTGGCTCCACTCAGCCTTGGCTTGGGAGAGTCAACTTTATGCTGTTTGACAAACGGTATTTAAAATAATCACTGCAAATTCTGTTTTGTGGTTTTGCTCTGTCCTGAGGAGTTAATTCCTATAGAAGACGCTATTGGTCATACACCCTAGCACGGTAAGATAATAAAAATGTATGTTCCTGTTTATTTGTATTGCATAACCCATTCAAGTTTACAGTTATATAAGGAAGCAATCTGCACAAACCCAACTTGCCAAGAGGGATTTCTGTCCCTCTTGTCAACACTGAATGTGGGTGGCACCGGCTTTGCCAGTATTTATTGGCTAATATTATGTAATGTGGGCCACCTTCTTGAACTGCCATGGTCTATGTCATGTAGGAACACCCACAGTGGTTACTGTAGGTGAAACAGGTAATTAAGAAGGCAAATAGAATATTGTTCTCCATTGCTAAAGGGATTGAATTTAAAAGCGGGAGGTTATGTGCACCCGTATCGCGTGCTGGTGAGGCCACACCTGGAGTACTGTATGAAGTATTGGTCTCTTTACATGAGAAAGGATGTACTGGCACTAGCGGGGTACAGAGGAGGCTCACTAGGTTGATTTCGGAATTGAGGGGGTTGGCTTATGAGATTGAGTAGACTGGGACTGTACTCATTGGAATTTAGAAGAATGAGGGGGGATCATATAGGATAGAACATAGAATAGTACAGCACAGTACAGGCCCTTCGGCCATCGATGTTGTGCCAGCCTTTTATCCTACTCTAAGATCAGACTAACCTACATTCCCTTCATTGTACTAGCTTCCATGTGCCTATCCAAGACTCGCTTAAAAGTCCCTAATGTATCTGACTCTACCACCACGGCTGGCAGTGCATTCCGTGCACCCAGCACTCTCTGTGTAAAGAACCGACCTCTGACATCTCCCCTAAACGATCTTGTAGAAACATATAAATTTATGAAGGGAATAGATAATGTTGAAGCAGGGCAGTGGTTTCCAGGGGTCATAGCTTCAAAATAAGGGGGAGCAGATTTAGGACTGAGTTGAGGAGGAACTTTTTCACCCAAAGGGTTGTTAATCTGTGGAATTCCCTGCTCAGCGAAGCAGTTGAGGCTACCTCATTGAATGTTTTTAAGTCAATGTCAGATAAATTTTTGAACAGTAGAGGAATTAAGGGTTATGGTGAGTAGGCGGGTGAGTGGAGCTGAGTCCATGAAAAGAGCAGCCATGATCTTATTGAATGGTGGAGTAGGCTAGAGGGACCAGATGGCCTACTCCTGCATCTATTTCTTATGTTCTTATGCACAAGAAGAAATATCATGATTTTGACATAGTGGCAATGAAGAAGCAGTGATATATTTCCTAGTCGAGTCAGGGTGTTTAGTGGCTTGGAGGGGAACTTGCAAATGATGAAGTATCCATGCATCTGCTGTTCTTGTCCTAGGAGTTGGAATTGGAAAATTGGAAGTTACGAGTTTAAAGGATGTTATCAAAGGAGCTTTGATAGGTTTCTGCAGCACATCTTGTAGGTTGTACACATTGCTGCTACTGTGCACTGGTGGTGGAGGAAGTGAATGTTTAAATTCTGATGGGCTTGAAGGAAGTGCCTGTCTGGTTCCATACAGCCCTCCTTTATTATATTACCTATGGAATGGGACTCTGCTGGGCTCCTCTGGCTGTGGAGCTGGGCTCCTCTGGCAGTGGAGATGGGCTTCTCTGGCTGTGGAGATGGGCTTCTCTGGCTGTGGAGCTGGTCGGGGCATCCATGCGGTGGGAATAATGTTGTGCAAGAATTGTAAATGGGTCCCACAATGTTGTGAACACACATGCTAAATGCGTGTGTCAAGAGGCAGCACATCGTTGATGCAGCAGACAATAGGACAATATGTGAACATTCCTCACTGAGTTCCAATGACTACATGCCTTCCAGTTTGGCAAAAGATTCAGCTGCCATGCAGTGGTAGCATTCCTAACTTGGAGTGGGAAGGCTGTGGGTTTAAATCCTACAAGTGCTGTGATGTTAGAGCTGATCTCATGGAGCTATATAGCACAGAAATAAAATCTTTGGTCCTACCAGTCCATGCCACCCATAATCGCAAACTAAGTTAGTCCCACCTGCCTGTGCTCGGCCCATAACGCACCAAGCTTTTCTTACTCAAGTACTTATCTAAATGTAAACATTGTAAACTATACCCATATCCACCACTTCCCCTGTTAGTTCATTCCACATACAAACCACTCTCTAAAGAAAATTGGCCCTTCTGTCTTTTTTAAGTTTTTCTCTTCTCACTGTAAAAGAGAAATCCCCCACCCTAGTAAACAGACACCCACCATTCACCTTATCTCTACCCACCGTGATTTTATAAACCTCTAGGAGGTCAACTTGAACATTCTACACTCCAGTGAAAAAAAGACCAAACATAACCAGCCTCTCCTTATAACTCAAACCCTTCATTTCCAGCAACATCCTGGTGAACTTTTTCTGAACCCTGTCCAGCTTAAAAATGTCCTCCCTATAACAAGGTGACCAGAACTGGACACAGTGCTCCAGTGTCATTTGAATAAGATGTAAAGTCAAGGCTCTCTCAAGTAGAAATAAAGAAGGAAATCTCGTGGTCCTACATGAAGTGAGGAGAACTTCTCCCAGAAACCCAGTCAAAATTTATCCATAAAACTGATAATTTTGTCAATTATTTCATGCTTATTTGTGGGATCCAACTGCAAGGAAGTTGGTTGCTGTGTTTGCAAATATTATAACGGTGATTACACTTGAAAAGTAGTTTCATTTATGTAATCCATTGGCATTGTGAAAGGTACTATACCAATGTAAGTTTTTCTTTATCGGACATCAAGTGCAGAGCAGGAACCATTTAATTTATTTATTATTAAATAGAAACAGAAATTTTGAAAATCTTCATCAGGGTGAGAGAAACCAAATTAATGTTTCAGATCAATGACCTTTTGTCAGAACTTGAACTGCAGTTGTTAATGATGTGAATGCAATCATGTTATTCAAATGACCCATCCCCGAGTTTTGGCACAGGATCAGCATGGGTGGAAGTCTCAACCTGTCACACTTGGGGAAAAAAAAGTATTACTTACAAGGTTTCTACCCTCAGAACTTTGTACTGCTTTGCTGCTAAACATGCAGTTAGTCATTATGTCATTAAGTAGGAAGCTGCTATAAAGCAAGATTACAGCTTTAGGGAATTATTCCCAGAAGACGACACAAATTCAGAAATCCTTCAATCGGTCTGGTTCAGAATATGTTGCAAAATGTGCTAAAAACCTTCATGAGAATGCTTGCCGGTTATGGCATTACATGATGGTGACTCCAGTTTCCATAACATTTTTAGCTATTCCATCATTGTCTATCATTTCTGACTGATTGTGACTTGTCACAGTTACAGTGTGGTAAATGCTCCTTGTTGTCATAAACCTGAGTGTTGTCATAAAGCATGAGAGGAGCTTTATGGTACAGATTTGATAACGATTGCTCAACGTTCCCATATTGCAGTATCTGGCTCAGATGTAGGAGCATGCACTGAGTTCCATTGAACCACATTGCAGGGGGAAATGAGATTTCAATGTGGGTCGCAAAGGAAAGCTCACTATTCCTTTTGCTTCTGCGACTGTGTTCCTCTTCACAGCAGCCACATCGAGGATTGTGGGACCACCTAGACTCTAAAACTCTGCTGATGATCCTCTATAATTGGCATACGAGAAGTGCATACTCTCTCAGTGGGAAGCCACATTTGAAGAGAGCGCGAGCTGGGGATGTTCTGTATTCATATTTTAGTTAGTTCCTAATGAGGTCTGAATTCTTGCCAACACCACCAGCTTGCTATTAGCTGTGCTGCGATTAGCTGATGGGATATATAGTTCTACATCAAACAATAATTTTGTAACTAATCAGAAGTTTAAAGTAATAGGTCCAACTTTGATTGCACTAATAAAAAGGCAACATTTTTTAAAGGAAACTAATTGCCGCAGAGTTCATTGTGTAGAGTTGTTTTGTCTATTAATCACAGGCCTACTTGAAAGACCTATTGAAATCTTGTCTGTAACAGGAAAGCATATATTGTTAATCTTCAATCCAAAGGGCATAAAATTGTTGAGGAAGATAGCACCAGAAGATATTTGCCTATTACATAAACACAATATGGGGCGCTATGATAAAAATATCACTCATATAGATTTGACTGGCATGCACTTTGACAGAAATGTCACCACACACTCGGCTAATCTGCAGAGTTATCCATGAACAGCAAATTGGAATTGTTCGGCTTACTGTCCTTACAGCAGTGAAGGTTTAAGTGGAGATTTAAACAGAGGTGTGCAATCAGGTATTTTAAAAGGTTAAATGGGGAGGAATTTTCCTCTGCTTTATTTAAAGTAGTTAGCAAAAGAAACAGAACAGACTTGAAAAATGAAAACAAGGGAACACTACTAATTTTTAATCTTTCAGTTTGCAGCATGGGAATGATGGACAGTGAAAAAAACAAAAGAACTGTGGATGCTATAAATCAGAAACAAAAATAGAAATTGCTGGAAAAGCTCAGCAGGTCTGGCAGCATCTGTGGAAAGAAATTGGGATGAACATTTCAGATCAAGTGACCCTTGCTCAGAACTCATGAATGGTGTAGCTTTCTTCTGCTCTTGAAGATTAAATGATTTTATACAGCCTTCAATAAAATTATTTCATAAGAACAAAATATTATGTGAAAAATAGTGGTTGCATTATGGTGTTTACATTTGCTTTTCTATTTCATGCGTAATCATTTCTTATTCCTTTCTTTCCATCCATTTTCATACATGGTGAACCATTCTATTTTAACCAAATTAAACAACTGTTTTTTTTAATTGATCATGATTTAACCAGATATTGAGATTTTCAATGGAGCGTAACTCTATTATCAACTCCCAGCCAGACACTGGTCAAATATTTGTTTTCATAGAAAGTGCCATTAGAGATCTGATACAAGGAGCAACATTTGAATGCTTTCATTTTGAGTGATTATAATGTCACTTTGTGTTGTCTCAATCTTGATATCGGATTCTATAGTTTTCAGTGTTTGTTTTAAACGTACACAAAGGTTTTGGTGGCTGTGGCTGTGGCCTCATTAGAATGAAGAGTGTTCACAGTGGGAAGTGGAAACTTTGCAATTCAGTTCCGTAGTATCAGTTCCGAGCACACTGAGGCCAAATCAAGAACATTTCGATGAAGATTAAACTTCCGCACAGCCACAGGAGAGAGGGCTGTGACATTTTCCATTTCCCACATTAATAGCACTGTGAAACTTGTCACAGTTTACTGCAGTGCATTACCAAAAACATTGTTTAATGAATCAGATTTTGTGAGGTTAAAAATCACACAACACCAGGTTATAGTCCAACAGGTTTAATTGGAAGCACTAGTTTTCAGAGCGCTGCTCCTTCATCAGGTGGTTGATGACCACCTGATGAAGGAGCGTTGCTCCGAAAGCTAGTGCTTCCAATTAAACCTGTTGGACTATAACCTGGTGTTGTGTGATTTTTAACTTTGTACACCCCAGTCCAACACCGGCATCTCCAGATTTTGTGAGCATTAAGTAGTTTATTGATGCGGTTGATGGATTTTATTTCTCATCCTGCTGATCCAGACTGATTCTGAGAAGATTTAAACAGGAGCTGTTTAATTTGAATGCCTTCAATTGATTGTATTAACAGTGGCACACTCCATCCAGATATATATAATCATTGTGAGGAGAAATAAGGCCTGATCAATAAGGCCTGATCAATAAGGCCTGGAGTCTCTTCCTTTAACACAATCACGAAGTTGAACATGAAAATGCAGCCAATGTTGTGATTGTTGATGTTCATGTCCCGTTAAGCCCATGTACACTCTGTATCTTATGAGAATACACCCAAATTTAAAATGTGGAAAAATGAATATCAATCAACATAAACAACTATATCCAAGATTCTGTCAGACATTTGTCAATATATTTTATCTTTGACTTTAAAAGTAAAAGTTTTAACCCATTTCATCATTTGTTCAAATATTTGCAATGGTGGGTGAGGGTACTATGTTAATTTTTAAATATTGCGAGTAAGAGACGTGAATTTGAAGGTCCTCATCTTGCACTCATCAGGAGTAACATGCAAGAAGCAAACTTGGAAAAGAAACACCACAAAGTCAGAGAGTCATAGAGATGGGCAGCCCAGTTTGCGCATGAGATGATGGTGTCGATTGGTCGGACCATGGTTTGAAATTGCAGCATCAACTGTTAACTGTTAATATTCATTTGCTGGAAAAAAACATGGACAAGGCAAGTCAACTCTGATTGGATGGTGTGTTGCTATGGAGAATACAGTGGAGTTTGCTGTCTTTGCTCAAAGCAAAAGTTGCAATATATCGGTTAATTCCTTTCACTTACAAAGAAGAGGGTCCTGTGTGGTAATATATGTGCAATTCTGACACATTCCCTCCCTAGCAGCATTGAGAATCAAAATACTACACATGGACTACTGTAGTTCAGGGACGCAGCTCACCACCATTTTCTCAAGGTCAGCTAGGGACAACAAATAAATACCAGTCAGCCAGTAACACCCACATCCCAACAGTGAGTCTGAAAAACATCCACAAAAGACATAACTGAGGTGTGGTGAATCAGGTTTTCTCAAGTTTAATGCTTACATAATTAATATTCAGGTTCTTACGTTACCGAATGTACCAAACAAAGTTAGACATTGAGAAAACTGGATGTGGAAATCAAAGCAGCTACCTGGAAAATTCAGCTCACTGCTTGCTTTAAAGATATCCATGGTTGTGTAGGAGCAAACAGCAGTCGCAACTTCACACACCCCTCATCTTCAGGCATTGCTATCCAGCATTTGTCATGACCTCATGACCATCACGCACCTCTCTGACTGCTACACAGCACAGGTTGGCATTGCAGAGTACACCAGCAACAAATATTTAGAAAGCTGTATCAGGGAAGACATTGCATGCACGGAAAGGGGCCCAGCTTTTGGATTCGGTTAGGCTGCATCTCAGGGCTACTTGCTTGCTAGCTTAACCTCACTCACTTAGCTCACAGCATCCATGCCTTCCCTTGCATTGCTGTGCCAATTAGCACAGTCACATAACCGTGACTGGAGTCAGCTTGCTCAGCAGCCCTCAGTCAAGAGGACAAACACCTTGCTGTGTGCTACATCAATCTCACATCTGCAAGCAAGTAGCCTTGTCTCAAAGCCGCAGTAGCTCTCACTGAAATCCATCCTAAACTCAGTTGGAATCTCCTTCTCAACCATTCCCCTTGCCTGAGGTATGGTGACCCTCAGGTTAAGCCACCCCAGTTGTCTCTTTCTCTCTCTCTCTCTCTCTCTCGCACACTTACTAATGAGATAAGATCATGACAATTTTACTTTTTCACCTGGATTGAACAGATTGCCTTACGTGGAAAGGCTAAACAGGCTTGGCCTGTATCTCGAGAGTTTAGAAGAGTCAGAGGTGACTGAATTGAAACAGATAAGATCTTGAAGGGACTTGACTGGGTGAGTGTTGAAAGGATGGTTCCTCTTGTGGGAGAATTGAAAACTAGGGATTATATTTTTAAAATAAGGGGGAACCGATTTAAAACAGAGATGACAAAGCATTATTTTCACTCAGTGGTTTGTAAGTCTTAGGAATTCCCATGATGGCCCAATGGTTAGCACTGCTGCCTCACAGTGCCAGGGACCTGGGTTTGATTCAAACCTCAGGTGATTGTCTGTGTGGAGTTTGCACATTCTCCCTGTGCCTGTGTGGGTTTCCTCCCACAATCCAAAGGTATGCAGGTAGGTGAATTGGCTGTGCTAAATTGCCGTAGTGTTCAGGGATTTGTAGGCTGGGGACTTTAGTCAGGGGGAAATGCAGGGATCTGGGTAGGTTTCTCTTCAGAGGGTTGGTGTGGACTGGCTGGACAAAAGGGCCTGTTCCCACACTGTAGGGATTCTATGATTAAACAGCAGTGGATACAGATTCTTTTTAAGGCAGAAGTAGATAGATTCTTGATCACCAAGGGATGAAAGATTATCAGGGATCTGCAGGAATGTGGAGTTAAGATTACAATCAGATCATCTATAATCTTATTGAATGGGGGAGGAGGTATGAAGGATGGAATGGCCTACCCCTGTTCTTAGTTCTTCTGTTCAAACATGTTTGGCATCTAAATCTTTTTCAAAAATTATGCTTGTAATTCCAATGTGAGAAAAATTGAATCCAAAATTTCTCAGAAGGTAAGTTATTTTCCAAGGAGGATGCCAAGCAGAGATATAAATTTGTTCACCTGACAAAGAAGTTATACTCCAGTAATATTGTACTCAGTTTTAATTGTTAATGATATTGTGGTGATGAGCAAAAACAATGAGGAGCACAACCAAAATCAACACTCACTGATGGCAACTGCTCAATGGGAAGCATTGATCTTCAACACCAAGAGAAATGTAGGTCAGGTAAACATTTTTGGCTCTGTCTGATCGGGTTATGGGATCCATCTCAACCCAGGTAAAGTCAAAAATGTACAACACTTCCCAACTCCCCAAGGAAAAGAAGACCTGTAGACTTTGTAAAGCAGCGAGCAGCCATTTTAATCAGCCTGTTGTAATATGTTATGACACACATCTGGTGCAGGTGGCACCTGAACCTGGATCTCTTCACCCAGAGATTGTGACACCACCTCTGTATCACAAGGGCCCATGGTTTCAATTTCCTACAATACAAAACTCTTTTTAAATAAAGCATCGTTGCTAAGAGAGCTCTTAAGAAAAGAACATACCATATATGGATGTTGGCATTAATTAAACAGGCATTGTCACGTGTACCATCTTCGAAGTCAATGCATCTCAGGAATGGACACTGGATACAGCTCAGGAGAGAGTCACTCAATTTGAGAATACTCAAGGCATTTCCAAGAAAGTTTTGAAACCAAACATTGATGTGACCTCAAACCTAATACCTTTCAAATGTATATGGTTAAGAGCCACACCCTTCCACACAGTTATCTATGAAAACCATCAGGCTGCATACATTTCAGAGAGTGAGCAATGAAAGATCAGTTCCATTGATAGCCAAGTACATAATAAGGAGGAATCAATGACTTAGCACAAGCAGAATAAAGAAAAAAGATAGAACATAGAACATAGAACCGTATAGCACAGTACAGAGCCTTCGGCCCTCGATGCTGTGCTGACCTTTCATCCTACTCTAAGATCCAACTAACCTACATAATCTTCATTTTACTCTCATTCATGCCCCTATCCAAGAGTCACTTAAGTGAGTACCGCTCGCAGTGCATTCCATGCACCCACCACTCTGTGTAAAGAACCAACCCCTGACATCTCCCCTAAACCTTCCTCCACCACCTTAAAATTATGCCCCCTTGTGATAGCCATTTCTGCCCTGGGAAAAGGTCTCTGGCTATCCACTCTATCTATGCCTCAACATCCTGTACACCTCTGTCAAGTCACCTCTCACCCTTCTTCACTCCAATGAGAAAAGCCCTAGTTCCTTCAAACTTTCTTCATAAGACATTCCCTCCAGTCCAGGCAGCATCCTGGTGAATCTCCTCTGCACCTTCTCTAAAGCTTCCACATCCTTCCTATAATGAGACACCCAGAACTGAACACAACATTCCAAGTGTGGTCTAACCAGGGCTTTATAAGAGCTGCAGCATAACCTCGCGGCTCTTAAACTCAATCCCCCTGCTAATGAAAGCCAACACACCACATGCCTTGTTAACAACCCTATCAATTTGGGTGGCAATTTTGAGGTCTACGGATGTGGACCACAAGATCCTCTGTTCCTCCACGCTGCCAAGAATCCTGCCTTTAATCCTGCATTCTGCATTCAAATTTGACCTTCCAAAATGAATCACTTCACACTTTTCCAAGTTGAACTCCGTCTGCCACTTAACACTCAGTTCTGCATCCTGTCAATGTCCTGTTGCAACCTACAACAGCCCTCCACACTATCCACTCAAATTCGTGTCATTGGTAAACTTACTAACCCAGCCTTCCACTTTCCCATCCAAGTCATTTATAAAAATCACAAAGAGCAGGGGTCCCAGAACAGATCCCTGCGGAACACCACTGGTCTCTGAGCTCCAGGCTGAATACTTCCCATCTACCACCATTCTCTGTCTTCTATGGATCAGCCAATCCAGACAGCCAAGTTTCCATGCCTCCTTACTTTCTAAATGAGCCCCCCATGGGGAACCTGATCAAAAGCCTTGCTAAAATCCATGTACACCACATTCACTGCTCTACCTTCATCAATGTGTTTTGTTACATCCTCAAATAATTCACAAAGACTTGTGAGGCATGACCTATCCTTCACAAAGCCATGTTGACTATCTCCAGTCAAACGATGGTTTTCCAAATAATCATAAATCCTGTCTCTCAGAATCCTGTCCAATACTTTGCCCACCACAGATGTAAGACTGACTGGTTTGTAATTCTTAGGATTATCCCTATTTCCTTTCTTGAAAAAGGATATAACATTTTGCCACCCTCCAATAATCTGGTCCTGCTCCAAACATAATTTCGCAGAGGAGATTAGGAGTACCTAAACGGATAGGCAGTGGTGACTGTTGAAATTATGTTTCAATGGGGATCAGTCAAGTATTTAAAAGTAAACAATAAATAATAAAAATCCAGGAGATAGATTTCAGTGCATAACTCTGCATTAAACGATCCAGTCCAGCAAGATGAGTAAATAGCCTGTTCTTTTCTTTGTTTACTATGTATCTTTCAACGCTCGGTGTAGAGCGTACCTGCTGCTAAAACAACTGATTGAGAAATAAAAACAGCATGTCTTCATTCCCAGCCTTACTTCATTCATGAAAGGTCTTCCAAGCTCTGAGTCAAATCATTCTCTAATTGAGTGATAGATGGCTGTGTGCAAGCTCACTGGTCCAAGATGTCTCGCAGCAGATGCATAGCCTCAAGCTGTCTTAAAGATAGGATCTTAGTTAGAGAGGGAGGTTCTGGGTTTGACCTTTCCCACCCTTCCTGCCTGTGCCTTATCACAGTTCTGAGCTATTTCTTTCTGGGTCACAAGGTCTTAAGCAGAAAGAGGTTCTATTCCTGATCCAAAAGAACAAATGGTACAGAACAGTGGGTATCAATCTGAGGATTTTTTTTTAAACAGGTAACGCACAGCATTCCTTTTTCAGTCTGACTGACGCCTTAAAGAGAACTGCAATTTTCTCACTGAGAGCAAAATGCTTTGCACAAATACATATGGCTTTGTAATTGGTACAGGGGTCCTTCATGTTTTCATACAAAATTCCTTTGCGTATTATTTTAATATTGTCATTAATCCTTTAACGTCCCTGTTAAAACAGTGGATGATGAAATTTCATATTAACAACCCTTTGTACATAACCTGACTTCAAGGCCAATTGAGGATCCTCAAAATTTCCTGGGAAATCTGTTTCATGCTTACTCATGAATTAATCCATTGCTTTACTGGTAGAGAGAGGAAATGTATTTAATGGTGCAATCTGAGGGTAAAATCAATGATATCATGCTTTAAGCAGAACGACACAGAGTGTGAGTTAGAGAATCTCCAACCTGTGCTGTCTATGAGCGTGGTTCCCTGCTGTTAACCCTGGCATCACTCCAGTTACTCTATTATTGTGCAGTTGACAATTGCTTTTCTTTTCAACTGTTCTTATAATAGTTTTCTTTCCCCCCCCCCCGCCATCCTTTACCGCAATCTATACACCACAAATGCAACAATTATAGTTTATATCTATAATATTCTCCGTCAGATAGTAGAATTAATACTGGGAACATTTTGTGCACAGCAACATTTCTGTGGACTAAATGAAATTCAGAGTTCACACACAACACACTTTCAATTAACTGGAATAATCTGTCATGCACCTTCCCTAAACCTAAGTACATTATAGCCAAGAAACTATGTGTGGGTATTGTCACTACGGAAATATGCCTGTCAATTTGCATACAGTAAGTTGTCACAAACAGCGCTGAAATAACTATGAAATTGCCTTTGTTTCAGGTGCTGTCAGACAGATTTAGATTAGCTGAGGCACTGGGCAAATGCTGGCTGCTATCCAGTCTCAAGACTAATGGTAAGCCACCCTTGTATGATTTGGATTGGTAACACATCCTAGTGACCAGGTGTGACTAATATTATGATGCAGCAATAGTGGTACCTAGTGCCTATACAGTCGTACAAGTGAATGAGAGAGTGACTTGTATCTGTATAGTCACGTCCCAGGGAAGAATTCAATACCTCAAGGCGAGGAAAGAAGTAAACTATGCAAAGTAGTTGCGTTTTAAAGCTGTTTAAAGCAACATTACCAATGTTAACATGTTTATTAGCAAATTAATAGTAACTTAGCATTTATGCTGGCTAATGTAATGCCTGTAAACAGGAACATAGAGCTCAAGGAGGGGCTTTTCCAAGGTGTTGGATAATGGAACCTTAATTAGGAGGAGACGTGCATGATACAGCAACTGTAATAATTTATCATCTCAAAATGCTTAATAAAACAAAATCTGAACATCAACAGCTTAACATTTTCTGCTATAATTCTCTTTTATTAATTCTTGCTCACCTGCTCAGTCCTATATGAGTCTCCTGTTGGCTTGATATTGCTGAGCTTAGCTTCATGTAGCTTCCCTCACTATCAGATCTCTGCTTTGTGAAATTTCTGACAGGGGTATTTGTTCACTAACACTGATGAACTTTGAATTTTGAAGACACCCTTAATTAGCGCATGATGAGTAGTAAAGCAGTCTGATAAATGAAAAGCAAGTGCACCACAGTCACCCATCTACGTCAGACATCGCAACTACACATAAGGCCCAGGTTGAGTCCATTACTCTGTGTTGAATTAGCTTACCTTCAATGGGTTGGAATCTGGATTGAAGCATCCCTGGTTTGTGGGTAATAAAAACGCTGAGGCAAGCTTCTTTTTCCTGAACACTAGTGATGTTTACTGGAATTCTCATGTTATGTGGCTGTCGTTTGAAGACAGAATTAGGCTTGACTGTTATAGAGGCCATAGAGATTTACAGTGTGGAAACAGACCCTGCAGCCCAGCTGGTCCATACCCCCCAGTTTTCACAATTAATTTAGTCCCATTTGCCTACATTTGGTCCATATCCCTCCATAGCTGTCCCATCCATGTATCTGTCCAAATGTGTCTTAAATGACAAAATTGCATTTGCCTCAATCATTATCTCTGATAGCCCATTCCAGACACTCACCACTCTCTGTGTGAAAGAATTGCCCCACTGGACCCTTTTTTGTCTCTCCTCTCTCACATTATACTATCTAGCTTTAGACTCTCCTGCCATGGGGAAAAGCTGTTGGCTACCTATGTTATGTATGCCTCTCATGATTTTATTAACCTCTATAATGTGAGCCCCTCAGTCTCCTACGTTCCAGTAAAAGAAGTCCCAGCCTATCCAGCCTCTCCTTTTAACTCAAACCCTCCACTCCAGGTAGCATCCTAGTAAATCTTCTCTGCACTCTTTCTGGTGTAATAATATCATTTCTGTGGTCAGACAACCAGATCTGCATGCAATACTCCAAATGTGGCCTTATCAACATCTTGTACAGCTGCAACAAGACTTCCCAACTCCTATACTCAATACTCTGACCAATGAAAGCAAGCATGCTGAAAGCCTTCTTTACCACCCCACCGACCTGTGACTCCACCTTCAAGGAGCTATGAATCTGTACCCCTGGATCTCTTTGTTCAATAACACTAGCCAGGGCCATACCATTGACTGTGTAAGTCCTGCCTTAGTTTGACCTACCAAAATGCTGTGTTTTGGTCAATCATTTCAAGAACTCAAAGGAATGTTCTTTTAAGTGCTTATTTTTTGTACTTTTTAAACATGCATATGCGTGCACACGTGTTTGAGATCATGTTTTATTAATTTTCTCAGGGTCAGTAAGTAATAAAATTCCTCTTTCCTTCACTGAAGGAAACCTTATAATTGGCCCTTTATATCTAAGTGGCACTGCATTTTAATTAAAGTGTGATATAGCTGTATGCTAAAAAGAATTAAAACTTTTTGTCATGGCTGGCTGAGGAGATTAAAAAGAGAGAAGCCAATCCATCCCTCCTCACCTCGTGGTACCACATGTCAGCATTTACTCACCATCTGTACACACAGTTGGCCACTGGACAAGGTGTCAGGCAATGTCCCTGGTCATGTATCCCACCTTCAGGGACAATAGTAATGCAAGAATGAAAGAAGTGGGACATAGCAAGTATAGATGAAAATATGAGTCCGATCTGATTTTATGTTTTGCCTTTTGGAAAGTACAGCACCTTTTGATGTAACCCTGACCTTGTGGGACAATTGCTAATGATCCTGCTGAAATAATTTACCTGTGTGAACATTTGTAATGTGTTCTAGAGGAATGAACTACAATGCAACAGCATTAATTCATGCACAGCTGCAGCGTGAATAAATGGAATGTAATTTCAGTTGTGGTGAACTACAGCCCAGAGTCATGTTATAACCGAACACAACTCCTTCTCTTTTTATTAGGTGGTGTAAGAACAGAATGTAATTGTAATAAGGACAAATGTTTCAACATTAAACCTGGAGGTTGTTGAGAACATAAAATTCTCATGAACGTTTTTAATGGGATGGAAACCAGTAAACCTCAGGGCTTTCCTATGGCTTTGTGCATGTGCTTTGTAAAGCCTGGTTGATTAATTAACTTTATAGTTGAGCAACAGTACGCATACAAGCAACCACCTTGTCTGGGAGAAACTCCACAGACTCCGAAATACAGATTGAAATGTTACACTTTCGTGTTCAATTCAGCGGCACAGGTTGCAGTGTGGAACTTGTTTATGCACTAAATGATCTGCACTCTGCTTCAACTCACTGACAATCACTTGAATCAACAAAGCTCCAATTTCCTCAACGTCGCTGAACCATTTCTCAACCAGATGGCATACATCTCAAATCTCGTTTCGCCTGGTGACATTTTCAGACACCTATTTTAGGAGCACTGAATATGTACATTTCTTTCTTCTTGTCAGAGAGAAGCAGGCCCAGCAAGCTTGCAGCTTTTGCCAGGCTTATGTGTTTCTCCACGACACTAGGTGCTTTGTTGGTGCCATATGTAATTCTGAGGTGTACCACAACTCCTTCAATACCCATTGGTGTGTAAATGCATTCCATCTATCACAGAAACCCCACAATGAGGAAACAGGCCATTTGGCCTATTGACTTCACACTGCTTCTTCAAAGAACATCCCACCCAGGCTCACTTTTCTACCCTATTGCTGTAACCCTGCATTTCCCATGGATAATCCACCCAGCCTGCATATCCCTGGATTCTATGGGTAATTTAACATCGCCAATCCACCTAACCTGCATATCATTGGACTATGGGAGGAAACCCATGGGGAGAAGGTGCAAACTTTATTCAGACAGTCGCCCAAGGCTTGGATCGAATCTGGATACCTGGCTCTGTGAGGAAACAGTGCTAACCACTGAACCATCATGCGCCCAATATCCTAGCAGCAATCTTGATGTCTTCATTCTACAGCAGTATGCTGTACCATCCACATTTGGAATGCCACATGGTTACTGGAGGAATCATTCACACTCACATGCTTCAGGAAGCTGGTGTACAACCCATGTACATGTGTATATGGGGTGGCATGGTGTCTCAGTGGTTAGCATTGCTGCCTCACAGTACCAGGGACCCAGGTTCGATTCCAGCTTCGGGCAACTGTCTGTGTGGAGTTTGCACATTCTTCCCGTGTCTGCATGTGTTCCCTCCGGTTTCCTCCCGCAATCCAAAGATGTGCAGGTTAGGTGAATTGGCCATGCTAAGTTGTCCATAATGTTCAGGGATGTGTAGGTTAGGTGCATTAGTCAGGGGTAAATGTAGAGTAATAGGGTAGCAGAATGGGTCTGGGTAGGTTACTTTTTGGAGGGTCAGTGCAGACTTGTTGGGCCGAAGTGTCTGTTTCCCACACTGTAGGGAGTCTATGATTCTATATAATGAAAGACATGTCTTTGAACAGAGCATTGAAGAGCGTGTACATATGCTTCTGCTGCTGAGGTGTAGTGATTGTAACAAAGGTCAGTCAACTAGATCTCGTAGGGAGGCACGCTGGCTCAGTGGTTAGCAATGCTGCCTCACAGCACCAGGAACAGGTTTGATTGCAGCCTGGAGAGACTGTCTGTGTGCAGTTTGCACATTCCTCCAGCCTTTGTCTGCATGGCGTACGACCGAGTGCTCCAGTTTCCTTCCCACAGTCTGAAGATGTGCTGGTTAGGTGGTTAGGAAATGCAAGATTTCAGGTGTAGGGTGGAGGCGGGTTTTATGGGTGAGATGTTCTTGGGAGCGACAGTGTGGATTCAATGGGCCGATTCTATGAATATGAGTTCACTGATTGGGGTTGTTAATTAGGTCCAATCAGGGAGCCCTGACTGACGTGTAAAATGACTGTGTGTCAGGAATACACAGTGCCTGACTCTGTATGAGTCAGTACCATAGTCAAGGTCTGTCCAATTGTAAATGAAGGATGACTTGGTGACTGCATACCGGCCTCTGTAGAGTTACTTCAGTAGGTATATTAGTTCACGAGTCACAAAATGTCATCACATTGGTGCAGCAAGTCATTAAGGAGGCTATTAGAATGCAGACTTTTATTGCAAGTGGCTTGGAATGTAATTGTTGGAAAAAAAATTGTTGCTACTTTACAAGGCATTAGTGAGATCATTCCTAGAGTACTGTGCAGTTTTGGACCCCTTAGTTAGGGAAGACCATGCTTGCATTGGAGGCATTTCAGGGCAGATTTACTTGGCTGATTCCTGAGGTGAACGTATTGCCTTGTGAGAAAAGGTTGGACAGATTGAGCCTATACTTAATGGATGAGAGGAAATCCTATTGAAATAAATAAGGGGAAAAACAACGAAAGAACTGCTGGATATCACAAACAAAAACAGAAATTGGTAGAAAAACTCAGCATGTCTGGGCAGCATCTGTGGAGAGAAATCTGAGTTAACATTTCAAGCGCAGTGACCCTTCTTCAGATTCTAACAGGGCTTGGCAGGGCATCTGTTGAAATGTTTCCCCGATTGGGAACCAGAGCAGCACAATTTAAAAATATGGGATGTCCCATTTGGAAAGCGTAGATATATAAAGCAGGAATAAGGAAGAATTTCTCCTGAAGGTCATTAGTCTTTGGGAATTTCTCCCCCAGAAAGCAGTGGAGCCTGGATGGTTGACTATATTCAAGGCTGAATTAAACCAAGTATTGATTGACTCTGGCTTTAAGGGCTCGGGCTACAGGCGTTACGCTTGCGAAGGATCAGATATGAATTCTGGACTGGTGGAGTTGGTTCAAAGGGACTATTAGTCTATTCCGGCCCCTCTTTGGTACATTCTTTGCCTGTGTTGCAATTGAAATTGTGACCTCAGCCATCAGACGCTATATCTGTGTAGAGTCTAAATGGGTGATAATGGAGTTGGCCATCACTTTCAGACCGGAACTTACAGGCTCCAAGCTGTGCACCAAATTGCATTGAACCTTTCATGTTTTTTTACAGTGGCTGGAGATGTTCTGGCAGGTCAGTCAATGCACCAAGTATTACATGTTTATTAGCCTGTGAGTTTGAGATCAAAATGTGGTGCATTTCCTTATTGTCAGTGTCTTCCTGTTACCCACACCTCCTTTTCTTCCTCCACTACCTTCCAACTCACAGGTCCTGGGCACTTTAAAGATGGAAGGCATATGGGAAGGATTTTGATGAGGGCAAGCTCGATGAGTACTCCTTCAGTTTATTTCTGGAGTACAGAGAGATTTTATTTCTCATTTCACTGGAATGGCTCTTAAAACAATCAATCTTCTGAGGATAGGAGCAAGGGCAACCAACTGAATCACAGTTGACACAGTTAACGTAGTTCACAGGGTTAAAATTTTCCATTGCTGAGGGAAAATAGCCTCTACAGCACAAATTCCAAAACATTTCTGGTGAGTTTGAGACTTTGCACATCAGCGCCACGAGGAATCAAACACGTTATCCATCTGCACCTAGGGAGCAGCAAGATACATTCTGTCAGTGACAGCATGTTCACTTGGCGTGCCTTTTGTCTCTGGGTCAAAATGTTGTGCCCCACTCTCAGATTTGAGGAAATAATCTAGTGTAGGACTGTGCCACCATGACAACTGCCCTCCTTCAAAAGAATTTTTTTATATAGGTATTTTTATTGAAAAAAGAAAATTTTAAAGACTTTTTACAAAATTACAAAAGTAATACAAACAGGTATAAACATCAATATAAAATTAAATAAATAAGAGAAAAAAACCCAAAAAAAGCGAAAGAAAAATCCAACTAACTACTAATCTATCCTACAAACAACCAAAACATAAAATAGAATATCATACATTACTAGCAATAACCAACTAAATGATTAAATAACTAAGTATATGCTCAAAATAGATTTACATCAAGTCATAATAAAACTCGTATTTATACAGGATTCCTCCTCCCGGGAGTCCCCGAACCAGCCAGTACCACTACCACAGCTAGACAAAAGCCCTGGACAGTATGGCCGAGATATCTGTGTTGATGTAGTTCAAAAAGGGCTGCCATGTTTTATAAAATAATTCCATTTTTTGGTGCACCATATTTGAGAAGAAGTCAAGGGAGGTATATTCCATGACTAACATGTGCCAGTTCGAAAGTCCTGGAGAGCCTTCAGCTACCCAATTCACTAAAATATTTTTCCTTGCACAGAAAGAAAGAATGGTAAATAATTTTCTGCCGTACCCATCAGCCATAGCACTCTCCTTTCCCTATCTGATTTGTCGGGATTAATTATCAGTGTGGTCTTCTTTTGTATATAATCTTGTGTTTGGAAACACCGAAAAAGGTCCCTGTTAGACAGTCCAAACTTCTGGTGCAACTGCTCAAAGGACATTATAACCTCCCCATCGAACAGGTTTCCCAAGCAGGAGATACCTCTGGACTTCCAAGTTTTAAATGTTGCATCTGTCACCCCTGGCTGGAATCCTGGTGCACTCACTATAGAAGAATAAGGGGAAGTTTTTGCAGGTTACCCTCATCTTGTCGCATTATCCTCCAGGCTTTCATTGTATTTAATAGAATAGGGTTTTTACAGTAGTCCATAATAGCTCTCATCTTGTCCATAAATAAAAGATTGATGTGGGGACATTTTGCTTGGGAGGTCTCAATATCTAACCAGATTGATTGTGGGTCACAAGAGCTGATTGGGTCACTCAATCAACTACATAAGATAATCAAATGAATTTTTAAACCAAACATCATTCATCATTACAACCCTGGGGGAAACACTCCCCAAATTTGTCCCAACTTTAAGCTCACCTCAGAGCCTGAAATTCAATTACAAGAAGCTTCATGACTTACTGGGGATTGCTTGCTCTACAAGGCCTTCACTTCAATTAAAATGTCAACTCATCAAAGGAACTACAGGTCTTCCTTTCCAATGAAAGAGATTGATTTAAAATTAAATTGGAATTGGGTTGTTTTACCTTCATCTGTATCTAGCTTTTGTAGATGCAAAACAATTGAATGAGGCACTGTGTTCTAAACATCCAGAGTAAGTTGGAGATTATGAGTTATCTTCTTTAATTTTAGTATTACAAGAAGCTTGATGCCAAAAGTAGTTAATTAGTGCAATCACTCTGATGGTAAGAACACGTATACACTCCTTACTTCCAAACATATTTATCACTAGCTGAAAGAATAGGCACATACATTTTGTCTCTAACACTTACAAAATGTTTTGTATGCCATGAGCATTGGTGCAATGCTCCACATTATATAAGATCTTCACAACCAGGCAAAAATACAAGTATCTTTCTGGCAATCTGTACTGGACTTAAATTTCGGACCCATATAGAAAATAATAATTTATTCACTGACTGTGCACTCAACATTGCTATTCAGCTTTCTTCCACTATAGTTAAGCCTTCCCAATAGAGCATTCTTGATTTGATCTTCTCAGTGTTGTCAGTTGCACATAATTATCTATGCACCCTCTAAACCCATCTATCCATGATTACCATGATTCAATTACTAACCTTTGATGTGGAAATTTAAGTAACTTGAAAGTTCTACTCCAGGTCATTTCAAACTGCAAATTCCAACTTACACTATAATATCTTTAAACCATCAATTGCCATGAACCTCTTTTGTTGTTAATTTGCGAAATCAGTTCCTCATCTCCACCTTTAATGCACTTGCTACCATGAAAATCTTTGCTATCCCTTCCAATGAACCTTCCAAAAACTCGTCTAATTCCCTTCAATATAGCGGGTGCACAGTTGATCATATATTGCACACAACTGGTGTAGATTGGTGGCTAGAGTCAGCTGAATCAACCAACTTCAACGTGCCTTACTCTTAGTTGTTAGCTATACATTATTGTGGGATCATTTTGGAGAACATACATCACCTGTACTTCCTTTCCTTTGTTGCCTTCTTAAACTCCCCTTATCTCAATACACACCCATGCAAATGCATAGTGAGTTCATGCTCTTCTTGTGACATGGTAGCACCTTCCTTTTGGAGGATGGTTAACAAAAACAACCAGAAGAATTATCTCTGCTTCCTTCCTCTTGCCAAAGCCAACCCGAAGTTCTCCCTCCTTAAACATGAGCAGGTCACTCTCGCATACATTTATTCTAGTGCCCCCACCCTCCAACCCCAAGCCCTCATAGAATTCATCTTGTCCATGGGACCCAACTCCTGAGTTCTCAATTAATTCTGACTAATAAGTTCTGATGAAGGGTCATACTGGCCTGCAATGTCAACTCTGCCAATTGCGGTATTGGACTGGGGTGAACAAAGTTAAAAATCACACAACACCAGGTTATAGTTCAACAGATTTAGTTACCTGATGAAGGAATAGTGCTCTGAAAGCTATTCCTTCCAAATAAACCTGTTGGACTACAACCTAGTGTTCTGTGATTTTTAATTGTGGAGCAGTTATGGAGTCATAGAGTCATAGAGATTCAAAGTTTGTGCGAAGATTTGTAGCTCGGGTGCTCGTTGTTGTGGTTCTGTTCGCCGAGCTGGGAATTTCTGGTGCAGATGTTTCGTCTCCTGTCTAGGTGACATCCTCAGTGCTTGGGAGACTCCTGTGAAGTGCTTCTGTGATCTTTTCTCCGGCATTTGTAGTGGTTTGAATCTGCCGCTTCCGGTTGTTAATTCCAGCTGTCCGCTGCAGTGGTCGGTATATTGGATCCAGGTCGATGTGCTTATTGATTGAATCTGTGGATGAGTGCCAAGCCTCTAGGAATTCCCTGGCTGTTCTCTGTTTGGCTTGGCCTATAATAGTAGTGTTGTCCCAGTCGAATTCATGTTGCTTGTCCTCTGCGTGTGTGGATACTAAGGATAGCTGGTCGTATCCTTACATGAGTTCGACTGGGACAACACTACTATTATAGGCCAAGCCATACAGAAAACAGCCAGGGAATTCCTAGAGGCTTGGCACTCATCCACAGATTCAATCAATAAGCACATTGACCTGGACCCTATATACCGACCAAATACATGCACATCCTGTCCCTCAGGATTCCCTCCAACAACTTGCCCACCACTGAGGTCAGGCTCACTGGTCTATAGTTCCCTGGCTTGTCTTTACCTCCCTTCTTAAACAGTGGCACCACGTTTGCCAACCTCCAGTCTTCCGGCACCTCACCTGTGACTATCGATGATACAAATATCTCAGCAAGAGGCCCAGCAATCACTTCCCTAGCTTCCCACAGAGTTTTCGGCTATGCCTGATCAGGTCCTGGGATTTACCCACTTTTAAACGTTTCAAGACATCCAGCACTTCCTGCTCTGTAATCTGGACATTTTGCAAGATGTCACCATCTATTTCCCTACAGTCTATATCTTCCATATCCTTTTCCACAGTAAATACTAATGCAAAATATTCATTTAGTATCTCCCCATTTTCTGTGGCTCCACACAAACGCCGCCTTGCTGATCTTTGAGGGGCCCTATTCTCTCCCTAGTTACCCTTTTGTCCTTAATATATTTGTAAAAATCTTTTGGATTCTCCTTAATTCTATTTGCCAAAGCTATTTCATGTCCCCATTTTGCCCCCCTGATTTCCCTCTTAAGTATACTCCTACTTTCTTTATATTCTTCTAAGGATTCACTCGATCTATCCTGTCTATGCCTGACATATGCTTCCTTCTTTTTCTGAGCCAAACCCTCAATTTCTTTAGTCATCCAGCATTCCCTATACCTACCAGCTTTCCCTTTCACCCTGACAGGAAAAAACTTTCTCTGGATTCTTGTTATCTCATTTCTGAAGGCTTCCAATTTTCCAGCCGTCCCTTTACCTGCGAACATCTGCCTCCAATCAGCTTTCGAAACGTCTTGCCTAACACCATCAAAATTGGCCTTTCTCCAATTTAGAACTTCAAATTTTGGTTTTCCGATGTCGCAGCATTTGATCTTGTGTTCTGATCCCTGTACTCCTTTTTCAGTGAACTATTGTTTATCCAAATCGGCTTTCAGGCTGCTATCTTGGCTGGCATTGAAAATGGTTTCTTCCCTGCAGGTGTTAGATTCCATTGCCATCCCAGATGGAGATGTTAAACCGAGAGGTTATCTGTTGTCTCAGGTGGGTGTGAAAGTTCCCTTGACATCATTTTGAAGAGGAGCATCGTAGTTATCTCCATTCTCCTGGCCAGAGTTATCTCTCAATCAACGACACAAAAGCACATTGCCTGGTCAATATTATATTCTCAATTGCCGGACCTTGCAGTCAGCAAATTGGCTTCTTTGTTTCCTAATTTGTAGTACTGATGCTTCAAAAACTGCTTCCCTGTCTGTGAAACAGTTTGGGACATCCTAGGGTCATGAACAGCACCAAATAAATGCAGGTCTTTCATAAAAAATACACAATAGACCCTTAATCCCTTGCAAACCACCGTCTCAAAGGCAACAGACAATAAATGCTGGTCAGCCAGCAACGCTCACATCCCACAAATGAATAATAAAAAAAGTCACATTCAACAAAATTAAAGTAAAATCCTAAGGATGCTAGCATACTTAAACTAAAAGGAGGGAGAGAGAGAGAGAGAAGAAAATGAGTTAATCTTTCAAGTTCAATATGTCGGTTTGAACCACATAAGATATCTCATATTTAATTTTCCGCAATCACTGATTCAAGTAGTCATCAGGCAAAATCATGCCAACGTCCACTCAATTATTTACTGAATATGCAAATTAGCAAATTCCCTGCCTAGCAGTCCCCACTCGTCTGTGATTGGTTGGTTGACAATAGGGACACTGAAACTGGCGTCAGCTCGGAGCAATTAGGTTGTCAGGATTTCACTATTCTTGTTATGATTGAGTGGCCCTTGCTGAGAGTAGATAAAGTATATGCTTCAATTAACATAGAGGCTTATCTGTCACACCTTGTTGGCCTCATATGAATTCAAACATTGGAGAGTGCTCAACCAAACAGTGTTCACTGCCACTGATTTAGTTTAAATCGTGTTTTCTGGAGAGGAAGGCAAAGAAAGAGCTTGGTTTGGTAGAAGAGTAACAGATTTGGAATGAAAGTGAATGGGAAGGATTTAGAGAGATATGGGCCAAGTGCCGGCAAATGGGATTAGAATAAGTTGGGATATCTGGTCAGTATGGACGAGTTGGACTGAAGGGTCTGTTTCCATGCTGTACAGCTCTATGCCTCTATGAAAGGGTATGACAAGCACCATTGCAGCTCAACGTGAGTATGTTACCTGAAGCAATAGTTTACTCAGTGACCATAAACTCCAATGGGTTGAATCACATTGCATAATCTAAAAGGAAACAGTAGACAACTATTGAAAGTGACTACCAATTAAAAAAATTAATTGCAGAAAATTATCATATTGTTTTCTTATCTGAATTTGAGAGACATTTTCATTCCAGATCAGCATTTATCCAATTACTTCAACCTTTCCATTTCCTAGCCTTCTTTCCAAATTCTTTTTGAAAATCTTCTCTTTGACCCTGCCTTTGTTTTCCAAGTCAGCCTTTCCTAATTTCCTTATCCCATTCACCATTCTCTCAGAGTGTAAAGCATTATGAAGGCTGTTTGCCTCCTGAGAACTCGCTTTGCTGAAATTTGCATGTGTCTGGTATTACTCCACAATGGAAATTGCTCAATACAATAAAAACACATCGAGAAAAAAAACTGCTTGATTTTAACAGAGTGAACCTTAATGGCAAATTCGCAAAATCTCTAAATTCTTATCCTTGAAATTCCAGGTGACCGTGAGAGCAGATTTCCAGGTTTTTTTTAAAGGGGTTTGAAAGGTTTGAAATGTGTTTGCTTTAAGACATCAATCACCACAGAAAGGGTTAACCTGCAATTTTCGCAAAAAACAAAATTGACACTGATCCTACCTCAAATACACCCCAGAAACAACAGGGCAACTGGTGATTTTCACATTCCAATATCCTTGTGATAGAGCTGGGAAAGTGAACATGATCAAAGTGATTTGGCAGGCCTGCTTTCTTTCTGCATTGATTAGGTGGGCGCCTGTTGCTTTTGAGTGCATCTAGCTGCAATGGGTAATGGATGAGTGAATGCTAATGAAAACTAGCCAGAGCAGCTCCCCACAGATAAGGTTTCCTATTAGACTGACCCATTAGTGAATGGCTGATTCTGTCAAATAGAGATATGAAAGGAACAAACGGCTTAGTTTCCCACCCCCCAACCAAATTACAGTAGCAATTCTTCATCTTCTTTCTGCAGAAAACTACACTCAGTCATTGCTCATGATGGTGTTCTTCAGTCTCTTGAGAAAATATTATTGCCAGAAAAAAAATCTGTATTGTGAAACAACTCTGGAGCAGCCTCAAAAACCGGAAAGAAACAAATTTAAATCTTGGAGCTTTCTGTCCCTGGAGTCTACTTATCTCAGTCAACTGACTACAATTTGGCTAGGTTTACTTGATGGCAATCCCAATGTGGGCATAAGAATGGGAGGAAAAAATAGCACAGTATACATTGCCCACTTCTTAAGGTGAACCTACTGTTGTTTGCATAAAACCAAAAATAGCACTGGCAGGGAAGGGCAGAGGAATGGGATACAGAGAGAGAGAGAGAGAGAGACTGAGAGACTGAGAGACAGAGAGACGGAGAGAGAGAGCTTATTGATCAAAACAGAGGACTTTCCAGCTGGTGATTATATGACAGTGAATAAACTAATAGCAACTCATAATTATGTGAAGCTTTTAAAATTGTCAACTGTTCAAAGGCTCTTCACAGGAACATTGCTAAACAAAAATTTGACACAATAGCAGCTGCTCTATTTAAAGGTATGTATATAGGGAAAGGTTTTGCTTGCAATTATTATTTCCTGCCGTTATGTTCAAATTTAGTGAAGTCAGTAAAGTCAATACAAAATTCTTTATTTCTAAGGCTAACATGACTAAACACAAAGTGTACTTGACATCTTATTTAGCTTACTACAAATGCCAGTCTGAGGTTTCAGATTATGGTTTATGTGGGCTTCCTTTTCCTTTGTGTAGGAATATATAACTTCAAATGTACAATTTTGTGTTTAGTTTTCATTTAGGATGAAAATCAAACTGTTTTCCTTAGAGCATTATTGAATAAGTACAGATTTTGCAGTTTATAATTAGTGTAATGGTGGCTTGGGGACAGACAGGAGGAATAAAATGGAGGGAAATATCACCATATGAAGGGAAGGACAGAAAAGAAAAGATACCCTACTTGGAGGGAGCCTCCTCAAACTAATTTATTCCCATGTTTTAGTTCTCTCTACCCTCATTTTATCTGCTGAGTGTAATCCACGTTGAATTGGTGCTGCAATGTAATCAGTCAACGTTAGTTGATTTACACATTAAATTATCACATCTGAAGCCAGGCTCTGTGTTATATCCTCAGTTTTCCCCCTTTTTCCATTGTCTCATGAAAACTTTTATTCACGCTTTGTTTTAGTTGATGGGCAGATGCCTCAGTCGCAATAGCACAAAATAGTACATCAAGAAGCTGTTACACAATGCAGAAATGGATGCATTTTTAGGTAGCTGTGCAGAACATCACCCTTTCAAATATTTTTCATTAGAGTATTTGGGAATTAGCTTCTAATAAATGTTTTTGCTTTTTGTTTGTTAGTGCTTGACATTCTGAATATACTGCACTGGGCTGGACAGAAAATCACAGTGATGGTGAATTGAATTCTGTACAACATCCTATTTTTAAAAAATACATTTAATTCACAAAGGACTACACTTACAGTATGAACAATTACCCACTATATACATGAAAGGGCCTCACTAGACATCAAATACTTTCCTGAAGAAGGGCTTATGCCCGAAACGTCGATTCTCCTGTTCCTTTGATGCTGCCTGACCTGCTGCGCTTTTCCAGCAACATATTTTTAAGCTCTGACCTCCAGCATCTGCAGTGCTCACTTTCTCCTATCAAATACTGAATCACAATGTAGATGTTTCTTATAAATACTCACTGTTGTGGTGGTTTTGGGCTCTTAGTCTCTGTCTAACTTCAATTTCAGGCAATAAATTGACAACCGAGAGTGTGTTGCTGGGAAAGCACAGCAGGTCAGGAAGCATCAGAGGAGCAGGATAAACGACATTTCAGGCTTTAGCCCTTCATCAGGCTTATGCCCGAAACGTCGATTCTCCTGCTCCTCAGATGCTGCCTGACCTGCTGTGCTTTCCCAGAACCACACTCTCAGTTCTAATCTCCAACATCTGCAGTCCCCACTTTCTCCTAAGAAATTGAGAGCATCAATATACAACTGGTACCGATAGCCAATGGACGTTGGACATAATGGACATAACTGCTGAAAAGCAATAGACATGAATGGTGTAGGCATGGCTACAAAGTTGTTATCTCCTCAGCTGATTGCACATGCTTTTCATTGAGTTTCCTCTATCAAGCAGTGATGAATGTGCTGGAAGACAATCAGAACCAGCATAGCTTCTGACTTAACCAAGTCAGTTGTGCAACAGAAAGAACATAAGAAATAGGAGCAAGATAGACCTTCGGCCCAGTCTGACATTCAGAAAAAAATCACATACTGATCCTCTAAGTTAGTGATTCTCAACCGTTTTATGGCCACAGCACCACCAGGAGCACTTCTCAGGTTTCAGGGCCCCCCTTTCAAACAGAGATAAAACACAAACAGACAGACAGACAGACAGAAAATCATTTATTATTGAAAAGCAAGAAAACTTGAACATTTAGACATACTGAACAAAACATAGAAAAAGACTTTATGAAATTAATCATCTAACAGGCCTGATGCGATCCTTGAGATTGGTGCTTTTCTGCAAGTTTCATGATATTGGGCTCCAAATTAGACAATGATAGTCAGAGGTCACCTCTTGTTGAAATATCAATTCTGTTCCTGGATTTTGTCAAGGAAACTACCTTGCAGAATCTGCTCTCAACCAAATATGTTGCCGAATTCAAACAATGTGTTGGAAAGATATTTTAATTGGGAGGGAAACTATTGACTCCAATGAAGGTTGTTGTTTGGGTATTTTATTGGTTCAGTTACCAGGCTCCCAGAATCCCTTGGGGCTCCCCTTCTCACAGTTTTCAGTCTGTGACCCCCTTCAAATGTGCCAGGGCCCCTAAAGGGGCCATATGGCCTCTGTTGAGAATGGCTGTTCTAAATCAAATTTCCTTTACTGCCCTTTCCCCATATCTCTTAATTCTTTTGCAGGAGAAAATAATGGTTGAAGATGATGGCATTGCTGTGAGGTTCCCTGAATAATCTGTTTATTTATGGGAAATGTATTTTCTTTGTCACTCACAAGGGCCATCACTCAATGTTTGATTTCCCTGTTTTGGACTCAAGTATTCTACTGGCCTTAAGTGTCATTGATTATACTGCCTCTATGGCAAAGCTTGGCTGACAGTCAGTATATGGCATAACCATCTTTTACATGAGAGCCTACAAATTTAGCATTGCTTGAAATAAATGTATCTGTACCTCTCTAGACCAATTCTATAGCAATGGTAGCTATAGTCATTTGGCCCTGATACCCACCAGCAAGGCATCCTTCCTTAATCTTCTCTTTTCCTGCCAATAACTCGTGAATTTGAGAATATCCTCAAAGGAATCTCATGATGGAAATGTGAATTGAAAAAAAAATTACACAAACTCTTGGCACCAAAACCCTCAAAACGGAGGTCTGTCAAAACCAACCACCCAAAAATAAACCATCAACTGCTATGAATAATGAACTGCAGATACAAAACAGTAGTGGAAACAATCTGTTGTCTCCATCTAAATGCTGACTTTCTGCCAGCAACAGACCACCATATAAATGCCTGAATGAATTGCAGAGTGCATTCTTAGCCTGGGAAATGCATTTGCACTGAATTATAATAGTTTGATTAAACCCTTGCTTGTTATTTGTGAAAGCTTACTGAGTCCATGTCCTGACTGGAATATGTCCAATGGTGGGTGGTAAATGCCTTATTCTAGGAAAACCCCAACCACTGAGAGTCCACTATCAAAGGTTGTGCAACAACAAAGAAAAGAGACCCTCTTGTTTCACCCTGATTCATGTTTGAGCTCCCAGCAGTTCAATATGGGTTGCTTCATTTACTCAAGGCACCAAAAAGTGCACTTTCCAAAAGGTACCCTTGCTCCCCCATACCTTCTTCGCCATCCTCCTACAAAATAAAAATGCTTTAAAAGTCAGCCTTTGATTTTGAAGTCATCTACAAACAAAACAAGGGTGATGTGAGAAAAAGAAACTTTTTGGCCCGAAAGATCTGTGTCCGTCCTGTACGTCTCTGTGACTGTATGACACAGTGAGTGGACAGGGTATGGAAGTGGCTGTTAAGCACGTTGAGACATATTGTAAAGTGATTCACAATCAGCCCATTCTGAGATATCAGCAAGTTACAAGATTGAAACTGGCCATTAGCCCATCAAGTATTCTTCTCCACTGCCTGGAAGCATGGTGGAGGCAGGCTCAATTGAGATATCTGAGAGGGCATCAGATGAGTATTCAGTTAGAAATAGTGAGCAGGGGTGTGGAGAAAAGGAGGGAGGTTGGCAATGAGTAATAGAGCCAGTATAGGCATGATGGGCCAAATAGCCTCCTCCTGCGCTGTTACAACTCTGTGACTAAACCAAGAGGTGCCCATCCTTCAAATTTGCAATAAGATAATGAGCATCGGTAAATAAAATGGCTGGGCTTTTTTTGTATTGTTTGCTGACATACCCTCACATGCATACTTAATATCTCTTCTAGTAAATTTCCGACTTGAAACATCTTAAAGCTGGAGAGGATCTAATTAATGTGAGAGCATCAAGAGAGTACACAAACATGATTTCTCCCCTTTATTCTTTCATGAGATATGGGTACAGCTGGCAAAATCAACTATTGTTGCTCATTCATAATTGCCCCTGAGCTGGGAGGCTTGTTGGGCCATTTCAGAGAGCAATTAAGAACTAATCACACATTTACCTGACTGAAAAAGGAGGTACAATTAGTTCTTTGTATGCTAATATCCTTTTGACATATAAGGTTATCCTTTAAAGCACTAAAGTATTCTAAAATTTGGGTTGGAACTGCTGTGATATATTATGGTAATTCCACCAACATTCCTTTTGCTTCATCCTTTTTGAACAATGAGCAAATTTTAATTGAGTTTAAGGATCTGAAAAAAGTACGCACACTTTAAGCATAAAAACTATTGCAATGTATTATCCCAGCCAGATCATCCACATTTCTCAAATCAGACAATTAGTAAAAAACTTAACAGAACCATGATACAGATAATGAATCCACCATCTATTGCGTGATTAAAATGATTAACAAGTGGCATATCAAGTGATGTTAAATGGAAAGAAGATTCAACAATTTGCAAAGTGATTTTTCCCAGAGTGGGGGACTCAATTACTAGGATCCACAAGTTCAAAGTGAGAGGGGAAAAGTTTAGGGAAGATATGTGTGGAAAGTTCTTTACGCAGAGAGTGATGGGTGCCTGGAATGCGTTGCCAATGGAAGTGGTAGAGGCGGGCATGATAGTGTCATTTAAGGTGTATCTAGGCGGATACCTGAATTGGCAGGGAGCAAAGGGATATAGACCCTTAGAAAATAGGTGACAGGTTTAGATAGAGGATCTGGATCGGCACAGGCTTGGAGGGCCGAAAGGCCTGTTCCTGTACTGTAATTTTCTTTGTTCTTTTGTTCTCTTTGATTCACAATTAGTTCATTCTGAGATACTAGAATATTATGAGACAGAAATAAGAGCATCCTGATCCAATCCTATTTTCATATTTGTTTCACATACACATTATTATTCCTTTTTTCAGGTCATCATCCAGTTTTCTCTGGAAAGGACTGATGGATACTGCATCGGTCTTATGAAATTTTGCCTTCAGCAGAGAATAAACAGAAAGAAAATGTGGAAAAAGAAAGGATGTGAAGGTTATGAATGGTGCATTTCACAAAATCTAAAGAAATTCAGCTAGATGAATTCAGCTTATTGATTCAAGCTCTCCCTCGCTCCATTTACCTTTGGTTTTAAAGCTCCTTACATCTACTTCATCTATTTCTCATCGACAGGTATTATAGATATTTACTACTATTTCTGTCACTATACATTCAAAGTTAACATGCAGGGAAAGGCCAGCTGATTCCTGGACCATGACTGCTACAACAATTTGTTCCTCAGGTAATAAAAACCAACTCGGCAGATCATACGGATCAAAACGATCCATCACCTTCTATGTATAATGAATGGCAGATACAAAGACAGTCCTGTGGTCTCTATTTTACACTGCATCAATTCTGTGAGTCTGCTTCCTGAATGATTCATTCCACAGTTGGTGTGAAGGTAGTGTTACCATGGACCTGGCAGTATGTGGGGTTGTTCTCCCATTAGAAAGAGGTAACTTAACCTGCAGGTCACCACATCTAAGTCAAGGGGAGAGGTTGAGAAGGGGAGCCCTGCTGGGAACCTTGGCCAGAACAGAACTGAACCTATGCTGCTGTGGTTACCACACATTACATACCAGCTGTCCTGCCAACTGAGCTAACCAACCAGCAGGTCACATAGTTCAACCTTCTTTTGAAGACATATGAGAGTCAATATGCACAATGTTCTGTCAGATAATGTTTCTGATAGTGTTAATGCGTGACATTTACAGTAAACATTCCCAATCTGATCATGACAGATGAGTCATACTAGTGGGGAATGCAGAAGTCTAGCTTGAGATCCTGATGGAGTTGGATGTATCTTTGGTATCTCCTAAATCTCTTTGCCGTTATATTTAACCAGCCAGTGTAATCTGTACTATTGCTATCATGCAATGAACTATATTGCATTAATGCATTAGTACAATTGGTTCTTCCTCCACAACTGTAATCCAAATAGGCCCTTACACTCTGTACAAAAAAGTGGAATGGTTTCCACTAATCATTATTTTGTATTAGCGAGTTTTGAGAAGATTTGTAGCTTGGGTTGAAGTTCTGGGTTTGCTTGCTGAGCTGGAAGGTTCATTTCCAGACGTTTCATCAATCTACTAGGTAACATCTTCAGTGTTAAGCTTTGCCCAGAGGCCCACTGAAGATGTTACCTAGTAGGCTGACGAAACATCTAGAAATGAACCTTCCAGCTCAGCGAGCAAACCTACATCCAGATAAATTTGTATTGTTATTACATTGCCACATAAGGGGCTGTTAAACTCATCTTGATAATTAGTGTTTAAAAAAGTAGAAAAGAGGACTAAGGACTTCTGTGGTGTACGTAGTAGTATCCCTGCCTCTGAACCAGGCATTCTAGGCTCAAGGTCTGTGGGTCCTGAAGATTAGTCACTACAAATCGATGATAGGTTGATTATAAACCAATGAATTAAAAATGCAGAATGGAGGATTGCATTAAGAGATGTGGGCTGTGAAAGAGGCCATTGAACCTGACTGCATGCCCCTGTTTGTGGTTACATCTGTAGGAAGGTCTCAATTGGGGATGACCAGTATAGGACAGGCAATTTGTAATCCCTGGTTACATTTTCATTGTCATTTTGCAAGTCTCTGTTAACATTGGGGTCTTTTGTTTCTGTGCCATATGAGGGGCTGTTAGATGGAGAGAGTTCAGGAGAGATTTATCAGGATGTTGTTGGGTATGAAAGGTTTGAGTTATAAGAACGGCTGGATAGCCTGGGACTACTTTCACTAGAGCGTAGGTGGTTGAGAGGTGACCTTATAGAGGTTTATAAAACCATGAGGGGTATAGAGAGGGTTGATGGTGGGTGTCTTTTCCCTTGGGTGGGGAATTTCAAGATTAGGGGGCACATTTTCAAAGTGAGAGAAGAGAAATTTGATAAAGGCATGAGTGGCAATTTCTTTTTACAGAGATGGTGGTTCATATGTGGAATAAACTCCCTGGGGAAGTGGTGAATGCAGGTACAGATACAACTTTTAAAAGACACTTAGGTAAGTACATGAATAGGAAATGTTTGGAGGGATTTGGGCCAGGTAGGACTAGATTAGTTTGGGATTATGGATCAGTGGGATTATGTCCAGCATGGACTGGTTGGACCGATGTGCTAGTTTCCGTGCTGTATGACTCTGTGACTCTATGAGTTATTTTAATGGAGCAGAAAGGAGGATTGGTGGTAGCACTTTCTCCCAACTCTTAGCTGCTCGGTGGATGGTTCCTCACAACATGGAACACACTACATAGACTAGCTGACAATACCTGAAGCTCTCCACTATCTGCAACAGAAAGCATTAGCTAACATCGAGCTTATTCCTACATTCACATAGATTAAACTCATTTCTCCTTGCCTTTCTGAATCTGCTAAACAGGAATAATCTATCAGAAGGAATTCTATCTAGCTCTTCAATTGTGGATGTTTATAATGCCGCCACTAAGTCTATACTTCTCTAAAGTAAACAACACAACATCTTTCAGCCTATCTAGTTATCAGGCCTATATTTATTTTCCCTTGTTTATATTGATGACTTCCTTTCCTAGTATCTGTTTTATTTTATTTAGAATTTATCTTACCTAAGCCGTATAATGTTTTCTATACCTTATCTCACCTTCCATCTCCATTTAATTGCACTTCCCCCAGGCCTCAGAGTTCCTGCTTGTAGCGTTTTATTCATAGATCATCTCCTTTATGCACAGAACTAATCAACCTCTTCCCTGCAGCCTCTTTATGGCTTCCTGTCTCTTTTATTAGTGTGGAAGCCGCAGTTGTACTCAGAATTCTAATCGTGGTCCGACCAGTGAGATACAAGCTTCAACATTACTCCAGTAAGCTTGTATTATATTGCAGAACAGAAGAACCTGCTAACGAAAGGTGAAGACTCTGCCCTCCTCCCTCAATCACCTCTGAACCAACACCCTATACCTCCAAACCAAGCCCCTACAACCTCCACCTCCCCCTTCCCAATTACTTGTCTGAAGGACTTTAGGGAGGCCATTCCATTTTCCACTCTCCTGAGAGTGGCCACAATTGGGTGCTGAGGGACTAGTACCATAGTCACTGAACCTCACTCATTCTGAGTGTTGCCTGACTTGTTGAGCATTTCCCATACTTTCGGTTTTCTTGTTTCAGATGTTGATTTAGTTCAGTTGGCTGGATGGCTGGTTTGTGATTCAGAGAGACACTAATAGACTGGGTACATTTCCTGTACCAGGTGAACTTACCAAGGATCCTAGAATTCTTACAATGCAGACAGAGGCCATTTGACCCAACAAGTCTGCACTGACCATTAGGAGAAGTTCCATCCAGGCACACCTCCTCACCCTATCCCCCATAACCCTGCATTTCACAAGGTCTATCCACCTAACATGCACATCTTTGGACCGTGGGAGGAAATTGGAGCACCCGGAGGAAGCCCACACCGACACATGGTTAAAAATGATCCTCCTTCCTGGACATATATAAATTCCACTAGGCCCACGTATATTATATTCAGCTTTATATTCAGTTTGTTTAGTTAGTCTTGCAGCTCTGTGATGAGAGATGCTATCTCCAATAAGAGATCAGAAGGCATTTTACACCAAAAGCCTCATGTCCCATTCCAGTCATTTCAGACTCAAAACATTAACTTTGTTTCTCTTTCCACTGATGCCGTCAGACCTGCTGAGTTTCGCCAGCATTTTCTGTTTTCCTTTCAGAAATTGATGACCAAGAATAGTGGATTCATGACATGGCCAAACCAGCTGAGCATTAACTTGTAAATCTTTCCAACTTATGTCAATGTTAGGGAGTTAAAAATGGGAGAGCGCTCTTGTCGGTCATATGAAAGAAAGAAGTTGGAGTCTCCAACATCACAATCCATAGCCCCAGGCAACTTCTTCCTCCCACGCAGTCTTTCAGGAGTAAGGATGACTTTCTTCCATTCCAAAGTCATGGGTTCTGAGATGTTTAAACAGTCCAGTGCTGGATCCATGCTGTGGGTGGGCCAGGTGTTTTTTGAAGAGGTGGATGGATGGGAAGCGCGGAGATCTGCAAGATCTTTCATCCTGCTGCTGTTTGTGAGTCCTGCTGGTCCTGTCAGAAACGTCGAGGTTACAGGCATCTTTGTCGATGCTTCTTATCCAGTTTGTGTGCAACAAATTCTCATGAGTTGACACTGAGGGTTTCTTTATAGTGTTTTTGCTGCCCACCTGGTAACTGTTTGCTGTGACAGAGGTTGAAATAGAGAGTAGAGTTGGAGTAGACACTTTGTGTCAGACAAGTGGACAAAGTGACTCACCTACCTCAGTGATTGATTGTAACTGATGCCCTTATGCTGGGGGTGTGAGTCTGAGATAGGATACTGAAATTAGGGCACCTACTTGGACATTGGATTTGCAAGACTTTGCAGAAGTGTCACTGGTGATACTTTTTCAGGATTTGAGATGTCTCGTTGTACATTGTCCATGTCTGAAATGCATACAGAAGGGTAAGTAACATTGCTGCACTATACACTAAAAGTGGTGCAGCGTTTGAGATCTTTGTCACTAAAAACTCTTGTTCCTCAGATGGCTAAAGGCTGTGTCACCACTGATGTCTGCCCAACCAAAAGGCAAGGTGTGAGAATTGATCACATTGTCCAGCAATATGCTGTAGACCTTGATAGTTGGAGGGCAGTGTTCCATAGTAGGAGTAGGTTGGAGGTGGACTTTTGTCTTCCAATTGTTTCGAATAATTCTTTCTTACACATCTCCATTTATGCATTGACAATTGCTCGGGACTCTCCCTCTGAGTATTTGCATTCTGCAGCTTGACAACTGAGGTTAAGGTAGTCACGGTTCTGGACTGGGTTAAACAGTTTGCAGGTCACTCTGGAGAGAAGCTGTAATCTAGCAGGATATTGGGTGGAGTGAGGAAGCTGGAGGAGTCACAGCCTTACTTGACTCCAGTTTTCACACGTATTGAGTCTGTGATGGATCTATTGGTGAGGATCATGACTTGCATGTTGCCACACAAAAGGTGGAGAATTGTCAAAGGTTTCTTTGAGCAGTGACATTTGAGAAGTATATTTCATAATCCTTCACTGGTGACAGAGCTGAAGAACTTTGTGAGGTTCGAAAAGACCAATTATAAAAGTTGCTGCTCCTCTCTGCATTTTTCTTCAGCTTGTCTTGCTGTGAAGACCATGTGCCATCTGATAGATAGATTCTGCATTGTCACTTTGGCTAGGGCTCTTCAGCATCTGTAAGGAGGAAACTGGGAAGGAGTTTTGCAATGTAACACACAGCAGAGACACCCCATGTAGTCACCGCATATCTCCTTTCTTGAAGGTGGTCACACTTATAGTATCTCGGAAATTCACCCGCAATCTCTCCTCCCTCCAGGTGAGAGAGCTGAGGTCACGTCTTTGTGCCAAGAATGCTTCACCGCCATATTTCAGTAAGAATTTCATTTACATCAGCATTCTTGTTGCTTCTCAGCTGAACAATGACCTGTCAAGCACCAGTTGGGCTGGGGTTGTGGCAGATTGCATGCTTTGGAATGTAATTGAGGACATTTGCATGAAGGACTATGTCTCAGTTGAGGAGATCCTTGAAATGCTCCTTCCAATGAGCACTGCCTGCCTTTCTGTCCTTAATGAGTGGTACTCCATTCTTGACTCTGAGTTGGATTTGTCCTTGGGCTATAGGTCACAACTGTGCTGAAGAATCACCACATATTGGGGCATTAGGTGTTGGCTGGACTTCCAACACTTTTTAAAATCATTCATGAGATGTGAATGTTGATGACTAGGCCAAAATTTATAGCCCATTCCTAATTGACTGGAGGGCAGTTAAGAGTAAACATTTTAGTGAACCAAATGTTTTTGTTTTTAACATTAATCATTATTGGTTATGTTTATGATGAAAGTGAGGACTGCAGATGCTGGGGATTAGAGCTTAAAAATGTGTTGCTGGAAAAGCGCAGCAGGTCAGGCAGCATCAAAGGAACAGGAGAATCAACGTTTCTTCAGGAATGAGGAGGTTGTGCCAAGCAGGCTAAGATAAAAGATAGGGAGGAGGGACTTGGGGGGAGGGGCGTTGGGAATGCGATAGGTGGAAGGAGGTTAAGGTGAGGGTGATAGGCCGGAGAGGGGGTGGGGGCGGAGAGGTCGGGAAGAAGATTGCAGGTCAAGAAGGTGGTGCTGAGTCTGAGGGTTGGGACTGAGAAAAGGTCAGGGGAGGGGAAATGAGGAAGCTGGAGAAATCTGTATTCATCCCTTGTGGTTGGAGGGTTCCTTGGCGGAAGATGAGTCGCTCTTCCTCCAGGCGTCGTGTTGCCATGGTCTGGCGATGGAGGAGGCCAAGGACCTGCATGTCCTTGGCGGAGTGGGAGGGGGAATTAAAGTGTTTAGCCACGGGGCGGTTGGGTTGGTTGGTGTGGGTGTCCCAGAGGTGTTCTCTGAAACGTTCCGCGAGTAGGTGGCCTGTCTCCCCAATGTATAGGAGGCCACATCAGGTGCAGCGGATGCAGTAAATGATGTGTGTGGAGGTGCAGGTGAATTTCTGATGGATATAGAAGGATTCCTTGGGGCCTTGGAGGGAAGTGAGGGGGGAGGTGTGGGCGCAGGTTTTGCATTTTTGCGGTTGCAGGGGAAGATGCCGGGAGTGGAGGTTGGGTTGGTGGGGGGTGTGGATCTGACAAGGGAGTCGCGGAGGGAGTGGTCTTTCCGGAACGCTGATAGGGGTGGGGAGGGAAATATATCCTTGGTGGTGGGGTCCGTTTGGAGGTGGCGTAAATGACGAAGGATGATCCGATGTATCTGGAGGTTGGTGGTGTGGTAGGTGAGGACTAGTGGGGTTCTGTCCTGGTGGCAATTGGAGGGGCGGGGTTCAAGGGCAGAGGAGCGGGAAGTGGAGGAGATGCAGTGGAGAGCATCGTCAACCACCTCTGAGGGGAAATTGCGGTCTTTGAAGAAGGAGGCCATCTGGGTTATTTGGTATTGGAATTGGTCCTCCTGGGAGCAGATGCAGCGAAGGCAAAGAAATTGGGAATATGGGATGGCGTTTTTACAGGGGGCAGGGTGGGAAGAGATGTAATCTAGGTAGCTGTGTTCATTATGACCAGGCTTTAGGCGTTTGGTCAAGAAGAGGGCTCCTTTGCTGTTTGCCTTCTGTTTATTTGCCAATCACATATTTCCAAAGGTTTGTGTCTCTCCTCCATCTCTGATATTGAAATCACCAAGGAGATATCCTTTGGGATACAGGGCAATGATTGATGAAGGACTTGTAAAGTGCAGCACTGGAAAAGCACAGCAGGTCAGGTAGCATCTGAGGAGTAGGACAGTTGACGTTTCAGGCATAAGCCCTTTGTCAGGAATGTGGAGGAGGAAGGGGCCTCTGAGATAGGGCGCTGAGAGATAAATGGGCAGTAGGGGTGGGGCTGTGGGGAAGGTAGCTGGGAAGGTCATAGGTAGATGCAGGTAGAGGGTAACATCTCCATGCCCTGCTATTTATCTCTCAGCCCCCTTGCCCCTCCAAATTCCTAATGATATGGTCATGGCTGATTCCAGCTTGGCCTCAACTCAACTTTCCTGCCTGTTCCTCATTATCCTTCAACTATCACTAATCACAAATCTGTCTATCTTCTCCTTAAATCCATTCAGTGTATTGGTGACCATCACATTCTGAGGGAGTGAATTCCACAGATTAATTACCCTTTGAGGGAAGAAATTCCACCTCATCTTCGTTTTAAATCTTGCATTCCTTAGAGTCATAGAGATGTGCAGCATGGAAACAGATCCTTCGGTCCAACCCGTCCATGCTGACCAGATATCCCAACCCAATCCAGTCCCACCTGCCAGCACCCGGCCCATATCCCTCCAAATCCTTCCTCCTTATCCTAAAACTCTGATCTTTTTGTTCTAGATTGCTCCACCAGGGGAAATATCTATTCGACACTTACTTTGTCAATCTCCTTTAGCATATTCTATACCTCAATTAGATCTTCTCTTATCCTTCTGAACTCTAGTGAGTATAGGCCTAACCTGCTTAAATTATATTGTTATGAAGTTGAAGGCCTGTACTGTACCTTTAAGAGAGTGAAAATTGCTGTTTTGCACTGAAAGCCCACAAGTATCTGCCATATGACTAGCTAGCAGTCTCAGAGTGTACTGGAAAATTGAAAATATGCAACATTTGGCTGTGAAATAGATTCCTGAGTTGGTTGCTGTTTTGATAACAATTCGAATTTAACCAATCAATTTAAATAATGCACCAGGAGACTAAAACCCAATTGATAATGAATTTATTGTTTTGCCAACATTGAACCAATGAGAAAATCTGATGTTGGAGAAATAAAAAAGGCAGGCAGTTTAAAAGTCAGACAGAGTAACTGGCATTGACAGAGTAACTGCCATCGAGAGTAACTGCCATTGAGACAGACCCAAACATTCTCTATCAAAGGTACCTTTTCATATAAAAATATTCACAGTAAAAGAAAGATAATGACCCAGGGAGATCTTCAGCTGGAAGAAGAGAGACACCAATGATGACACCCGCTGTGTGGTTTTGAAATTAAGTTGATGTAATTTTAGTAAGTGTTTTATTGGAACAGTATATTGTTATAGAGTTGGAGACAGATAATAAGCAGTTAAGAGAAAGGGGAGGCTTCAAGTTGTGAATAGTTGTTGTTTAATGTTCACTTTAGAGTTAAAAAATAAATTGATATTATGTTTTGTAAAATAGTGGAATTTGGGAGTTCTCTGTCACTTATATTTTGACAGATTACGAGGTGAGGTGAGCTTTTCTGGATGTTTGGTTTAATTAACAGAGGGGTTCACCACTGTGTCATAACACTCTGCATAACAGAAGCCTGTCATCTCTAGAATTAATCTCGCAAACCTTCTTCTAATGCAATTACTGCCTTCTTCAAGTAAGGGGACCAAGACTGTATGCAGTACTCCAGGTAGAGCACTGATTTTCATGTTATCTCAACTTTTTGCTCATGAATTTCAAAACAATCTGCTTCTAGATTATTAACGCTGTTTTGATTGCCTACAAGAACTAATTCGAGATTGCAATGTGCATGTAAAAGTGTATGTTGTCATAACAACGCAGACTTCTTGGTGGAATGTTGAGCCTGTGGCTTAGTTGGTTGGTGTGGATCAGATTGGTGCCAACAGCATGGGTTGAGCCCCTTTATAGCTGGGCTGGATTCATGCGCCTGCCTCCTGGCCTTATCTGGGGAGGAGGTCTTTGCCAAGTCGATATTGCTACCTTTGGACAGTGAGCTAAAGAAGTGTCTCTGCCAGACTGCTTTCAAAATATTTGATATACCACAACATCTGAACAACTAATTAAGGCCAACATTTTCAGTGAGCACCTTCCAGCAAACAATTGTTTTATATTTTGACTATTTTCAGCTCTGCAGAACCCCTGCTTCATGTTGTGCCCTAATTTCTTGGCTAATAAAACTCATGACAGTAGAAGATGTTTATTATTCCTGATTTCGTGAGCTATTCTCTCAGGCTCTTTTTGCACCTCTAATATCTCTTTTAAGCTCTTTTTGTATAACCCTGTACTCCTCCCAAAGTTCTCTATGCCTTTCTCCCTACAGAGATTATGAATTCAATTTTTAAAACTTCCTCATTAGGGATTGCTTGCTTGACTTGCATTTATTTATGTTATGTATTAACCCTATATGTTCACATTTTAATTTCAAATGCATTTCATTTTTTCTCCCTCAGCTGAGGCATCAGTTAGTGGCAATCTCTTTTTTGAAATGGTTTTGTCTAAATCCTAACTGATTTCCAACTTACCTGAATGTTATGCTCATGGATTTCCAAATATTCAGCTTCTATGTATCAGGGTTGTTTTGATTGCTGCCAAGAACTGGTTCAAGATACAAGCTCACTCTAGTTTGATTCCTAATGCACTGGGTCAAAGAACAAGTGATGACTTCTGATCTCTGATTATCTTTGGACAATCATGATTTATGTTGAATGGATTGAAATCACCCATGCTAATCGTATTATTGTCACTACATATTCTTCTTATTTCATCATAGGAAATGTTATCCTCATCTTTATCTTTCCCTGGAGGTCTGTAATAGATCCCTATCGCTCAATTTATCCAATGCATGCTTCTTAATTCAAGCCAGATTATTTCATTTTAAAGTTTTCCTGAGGACATCAGTTCAGCTTCCTTCATTTCCAAATGGTCCTGAACAAATGAAGTGACCTTTCTTTCTGCCCCTCCATTCCCATCCTTCCTGAAAATCCTGTGTTGACCAGCATTGAATTCCCTATTGCCTTCTGGGGCGAGCCAGCTTTTACTAATCATAATGTAATCATAATTTCCTGCCACTAAGTATGCTTCTCGCTGGAGTATCTTATTTGGAATGCTTCTAGTATTCAGCTCCACGGGGGAGAAATGTGTTCGTGTAGAGTCACTTTGAGCTTCATTACAGTACACCATCCATAATTGTATGATATATTACGTATCTGTCTAAACTGTAATAAGTATGAATGTTATTTTTCTTACCATGTTTGAATTTCACAAATGTCTCTTCCACCTGATTTAATTTGCTGTTGCATCCCCCTCCCACCTCAATTTGTGTGTCATTAAGGAACATAGGAATCACTCAATAAGGAAAAGGCCCACACATTCTGCATGCTATCTTGACAATTACAGGATGCAACCATAAGTGGAGTTCTTGACTAACTAGACATCAAATAGTCTACAGCAGACTCAGACATGACTTGAGGAAAACCACAGATGGGAATTTCCAGAGCAATGTGATCCATATAAACATACTATACTTGTCAGAGTCCAGGTTTCTCAATTACTCATCATCTGTAACCCAATGAATTATCTTCTCAAAGAGATCCATTTGCTACAATTATATAAAAAAAGCTAATAGCCTCTCCCTTTTTATATAGTGCTGAACTTTCAATTTATTCCTCTGTATTTAAAGCTGAACTCTCAGATTCTGCCTGTTCAAGTAGGGACCATCCAGAATGTATTTGATCCTTCTCCCTCATGGAACAATTGCTGGCTATCTGTGGAACCACCATTTTTTTTGCCATCAATTCATCAACCACTCATTACAGTCCTGTGATTCTAGTTGGAAACATTTGATTGCACCAGAAACCAGAGGTACAGAAGAAACATCGAGGGCCGAAGGACCTGAACTGTGCTGCATTATTCTATGCTCTATGAAATACAACTTCAAGAGTTTTCACTATTCAACCACCATTATCTCCAATTACATTCCTGATTTCAGAATGCAAGGATAAAGTTGGAGAACTTGCATTCCATGGCCATTTCATTCAAATGAAGCTCAATCAGGTAGAGAACTAAAACACTGCGATATGCATGGGGTATGATGCATGGGTCTGGGTACAAAGCGCACTGATTTACAAAGTCGAGAGTGTGGTGCTGGAAAAGCACAGCAGGTCAGGCAACATCTGAGGAGCAGGAGTATCGACGTTTCGGGCATAAGCCCTTCATCAGGAATGAGGCTGATACTTTTCCAGTACCACACTCTCGACTCTGATCTCCAACATCTGTAGTCCTCACTGTTTCCTAATTGACTTACAAAACCCTATTTTGTGTTTCTGGCCAGGTACAATTTCAAGCCCCATAATAGCTTCTTCACTTTTTGTCACTTCAGCTAAACATGTGCACTTCACATGTAACATTGTAGAAGGGTGTCAGGAGACTGATTGGAAGAAGTATCCCCAAGTAGCCCTTTATCTGGGGAGGTGGTGGCCCAGCAGTGTTATCGCTAGACTATTAATCAAGAAACTAAGCTAATGTTCTAAGTTCAAATCCTACATGATACAAAAAATATTTGGAATAAAGAATCTATTGATGATCATGAAAACATTGTCAATTGTTGGGAAAATCCCATCTGGTTCACTAATTTCCTTCAGAGAAGGAAATCTGCCATCCTCACCTGGTCTGGCCTACATGCGACTTCAGACCCACTGCAATGGAGTTGACTCTCAACAACCCTGTGAAATGACCTACCAAGGTACTCCACTGTATCAATTGTTACAAAGTCTCCTCCACAATGGCTCTGTGGACAGCAGTGGTTCAAGAATGCAGCTCACCACCAGTTTCTCAAGGACAACTAGGGACATGCAATAATTTCTGGCCAGCCAGTGTTGCCTGCACCCTATGAGTGAATAAAAACAAAATGTGAAATTCACACATGTACACTTGTCACTATATCTTTTTTAGGAGGATAGATACCCTAAAGTAATTTCTTTCTGCTTACCTCAGTTCTATTGAGTCCAGTTATGTCTATCACCAGCCTGGCAGAGATCAGCTAACACAAACCAGAGCGCCAATCGAAACATGAGCCTTCTAGGTCGATATGACTCCATTCCACATTAAATGGCATATATTCTAACAGGGACATAAAGGTGGTGTGGGAGTTGGTACATATGGAGTCAGTAAAAATCCCGCTAATCATCTTACCCAGCATTTTAAGGCATGTAAGTTATGCAGGAAATGCTAAAACACTCAAGGCTTCAAAGTGGGAATGAATCTGGTGCATAAAAAATGTAACCTCGTTATATTTGTAGTGAGAAAACAGAGCTGCACTCTGTCCTTAGAGGGTTAATTCATCTCTACTTGATTTCCTGTTATTTTTCTGACAACATGCCTGATAACAGAGGTGATTTATATTCAGTGCTTGTTTGCTTATTACGCAGAATTAATAACATTGGGATTAATTTTGTGAATAATAATGAGGCCCAAGGGCTCATCTCCGCTAATATAAGACTTTCTTTCGAACTGCACAGTCTTACAGCTCAAACAAGTAACATACATTCATCAGTTATGACATCTTCACTTCAGGCAATAAAAAATACATCAAATGCATAGATTCTCCAAGTAAAAAAAAAGCCTTCAATTATATTCATTCTAAGTATATAACCTTCCTGTCATGACATTTTATCTGTCAGAAATATCCATTAAAGAATGAGACTGCACATAATATATCAAATGTTTTGTATTACATAGCAGAGAAAACAATGTAATTAATAAAGGCACTTAATAAATCACTGGCTCTTTCATTAATGGTATCTAATTTGTAAACAAACCTAAATTACCCAGAATATTTTGGATTGATTGTGTTTCACATCCGAAGTTGGAGGCGGTGGGTTGGACCAGGACTGGATCCTTGAGTTCTGGTGGTTTGTATTACTGCTGTGAGAAAAAAAGAACTTTGAAAGCAGTGATACTCAACATTTCTTCGTCTTAACATTGATGGAAAATGACAATTTTGCATTAAAAAATGCACACCCACACTTTGGTTTCCAAGTTTAGAAATTTCCAATTCCCACAGGAGGAGCTCCGATTAGTTAAGATGAACATAGAATTTGGGATTAATAGCTTCAATTTTTTCACAATACGCCAAGGAATTTGGAGCTAAGTTGAATGCTGTGGCCCCCACCTGTAGTAAGATGAAATCTATACCACTGCAAGAGGATTTATCAAATACAACTACAAGCGGAGGATGGTAAGGCAGATATCTTACCTGGAGGCCTAAGAGACAGACTTCAGTTCCATGTAACTGAACATCATAGAAACACCACCAACTGTGGATGCAGGCAATTCAGTCCATCAAGTCCATGCCTACCCTCCAAAGAGCATCCCACCTAGCCCCAGCCTTCTACCCTATCCCTGCATTGCCCATGGCTAATCCACCTGGCCTGCACATTCCTGGACACTACAGGACAATTTAACATGGCCAATCCGCCTGCACATTTTTGGAATATGGGAGGAACCCCACACAGATACGGGTTGAATGTGCAAACTCCACACAGACAGTCACCTGAGGGTGGAATCGAACCCAGGTTCCTGGCAGTGGTAGCCATACTTTGACATAATTCCTGCTGTACATGTTCAGAGCTATACATGGACTAAATGTATACTTCCTAACACACTACACCAGCTTTGAGGCACCACGCAGACAAATAAGACTTGAAAATGTGATCCCAAATACATGAATGAGCACCCAATGAGAAGTCCAGAGATCCCATTATACTGTACAGTTCACATCAAATAGCCATCTGCAACACATAATGCAATGACTGAGAATGCATATCAATGTGTATCCTGTCTTCTTTCCACCCCTTCCACTGTGACCTCCAGACCAATTTTAGAAAATGGTGGTGCTTCTTCCCTTGCATGTTCAACTACTCCTCAAATAGTTCTTTTGCCTTTCAAAGTACACCCATCACTCCTCGCAGCTTCAAGGCACCTCCACTTCAAAAGGCACAGGTTACTTTTACCAAATATGGTCAAAAATCAAATGACACCAGGTTATGGTCCTACAGACTTATTTGAAAACACCACCTTTCAGATGGAGGAGCACTCCAACAGTTAGTGTCTTCAAATAAACCCGTTGGACTATAACCTGGGGTCGTGTGATTTTTGACCTTGTCCAACACCAGCACCTCCACATCTTAAGTAATATGAACCACTTTACAACACTGTTGATGCATGCAGCCAATAAGAACCAGATTTAGCATTGGCAACCAATTAAAGAGCAGGTAGCATAAACTTAGTGCATTGTCTGCATTATAATGAATGATTTAACTGTATTGCATGATGCATGCACAAATTTTAGGAACTTCATCGAATTCCGCCCCAAAGTCTGCAGTCAGCATTTACAAGAAAACCAGCCATGATTCATTCCAAATGATGAATGGAAAATCTCAGGTCCTTTCAGCATAAAGTTCCTCACTGTCAGCCTGTTGCATGATGGGATGAATTTGGTTTGAGCTGGATAAAAAGCATAAATCAAAAGAAGTCTTAATGAACAAAGTGAGGGTGTAATTAACTGGAGGTCCTGGAGAAAAGTTTATCCCCTTGTTATAGAATCATAGAATCATACAGCATGGCAACAGATACCACGATCCAATTTGTCTGTGCCGATGAGATATCCCAATCTGACCTAGTCCCATTTGCCAGCATATGTTCCACATCCCTTTAAATCCTTCCCATTCGTATACCCATCCAGATGCCTTTTAAATATTGTAATTGTACCAGTCTCCACCATTTCCTCTGGCAGCACGTTCCATATATGCACCACGCTCTGGGTGAAAAAGTTGCCTTTCAGGTGCTTTTTAAAATTTTCCTCTCTCACCTTAAACTTATCCTGTCTAGTTCTGGACTCCCCCACGCTAGAAAAAAGAAATGGGCTATTCACCCTATCCATGCCCTTCATGATTTTATAAACCTCTATTAGTTCACCTCTCAGCCTCCAATTCACGAGGGAATTACTCTAGTCTATTCAGGTTCTCCCTATAACTCAAACCTTCCAGTCCTGGCAGCATCCTTGTAAATCTGTTCTGCACCTCTCAAGTTTAACAACATACTTCCCACAGACGGGCAACCAAAATAGTCTGTAATTACCTTATTGTTGTTTGTGGGGGGGGGCTTGCCGTATGCAAATTGGATGCCCCATTTCCTACAACAGACTCTCCACTTCAAAAAACACTTCATTTTCTGTAGGATGTTTTGGGATATTCTGCGATCACGAAAGGAGCTAAATAGAAGTCATTCTTTTATTCTTTTCCTTAGTGTTGGTGGAGCAGATAAACCCACGAGACTCGCTAAGACCCAGTTAGTGGGTGAAGTGAACCATTTTAAATTCTCAGAATGTGTGCACTGATTACTGAGGCCACTGTCACCTCACTAACCCCAACTAATAGAAACTGCCAACAGTTTCAATGATCCACCAGTTGGTTTTTATACTGAGTCATAAACATAGCCTTTGACGACTTGTCATCCAAAACAACTCCTCCAATCTTGAGTCTTAACAAGATGAATGGCACCAGTAGTACAGGAATAATTTTTCAAATAGATTATTTAATTATTTCCTTGTTGTTGATCAATTATCAAAACAGGTTGGTCTAACAGGTAACACACATTTTGAAGTTCATTTTAAAATGAAGTGTCCACTGGAAACCAGATCAATAAGCTGTTAAAACTTGCCACTTTTACAAACTGAGACAGTGTCAAAGAAAGTGGATCTTCATTCGGTATCATCATGAATGGAGGTAGCATTAGATCTTCAAAGTGAATTAAAGACCAAGGGTCCTGCAGATGGGAGAGTGCAGGATGTGGTGAGGTGATGCTTTGGCATCTAAGCAGTTAAATACTATAAAGACTGGCTTAAACCCATAGGGGATATACAGCCATAAAGGTACAACCCTCAGCAATGCTGATCTGAAGAGACTGGATCGCATTTGCAGTCTGTGATGAGTGAATTGATTGGAGTTGGACTGAGGCATCCCTCACCTTGGCAGGAGAATTCTCTGTCAAATAATTAGTGACTCCAAATAGAACTGTGTCTGTTTGTATGCTGAGTGGAGCTGGGGTTAGGCTAGTTAATGCTCCACTTAAGCAAATATCCTGCAGGAATAACCATTTGGGTGAATGATTTAGAGATGCCGGTGTTGGACTGGGGTGTACAAAGTTAAAAATCACACAACACCAGGTTACAGTCCAACACGTTTAATTGGAAGCGCTTGAGTGAAGCGCCTGAAAGAACTGCTAATGCATGTAAAACCATATATCATTGAGTGGATTCCATCAAAAGAAAGAGGAAATTAGGAGCTGAAACTGGCTTGGAAGTCTCTGTACCAGCTCCAGCATCAACTCAGTGACTGTTTCTACATAAATTTGCAAAAAGAATGTCACAGTTGTTGAATGTCTAATGTGAGCATTTTCATTGAGCAGTCTGTTCATCACCATCCACTGTGCTGGTTGCTGCTGGCATAAGTAGGCCAAATCAGATTAAATCGCTCAAAGATTGAAACAGTGTGTTCATTATAAATAACAGCAGATACAAGGAATGACAGCAAGCCTGTAATTGGATCTCAGGGTTCACATTACAGTTGTGAACCATTTAAGCTTTCCTGTTACAGTGTGATATTTGAACCCTCTCAATTAGAATTTCACAATGTTACCTTTCATTGTTCTTTTTATCATTAAGGAGAAGTCAAAGGTTGGGTTTTCAAACAAGAAACACTTTAATGTGAAACAAAAGAAACCACTACTAACTGATTCACTGGTTTCATGACACTGTATATAGTACACACATTTCAACACAAATCAGCTGATACGTTAGATGGTGCTGTTGTAGGAATCTAAGATGTCAGCTGTTTCAAAACAGCGTAGAAGTAGCGAGGTTATGCTTCAGTTAGAAACAGAGCACTGGTGTAACCATTTTTGGAATACTGTGCACAATATTTATTTAAGCAAGGATGGAAATGTGTTGGAACAAATTCAGACTAATACCTGGAGCTGGCAAGTTGTCTTATAAAGCAAAATTGGACAAACTTGGCTTGTATAAGCTAGAGTTCAGAAGAGGAAGAGGCAACTTGTTTGAAACTATAAAGTACCAGAAGGTCTTGACAGCGAGATGACATTTAATCTTGTGGGAGAATTTAGGGGTTACTGATTTAATATAAGGCTTTATCCTTTTAAAACAGAAGTACATTGATTTTATTTTCGCTCAGAGGTTATTTGTCTTTGGAACTCCCTCCCTTTGAATATTTTTAAGGCAGAGGTAGATAGATTCTTCATCAGCAAAAGGGGCAAAAGATTTACAAAAGTAGGCAGAAATGTGGACTTGATCAGCCATGAACTTATTAAAGGATCGAGCAAACTCAAGGGATCAAATGGCCTACTCCTGCTCCTTGTTCACATGTTTGTATGTTCGACAAATCAATCCAGCTTCACGCCTTCTTAAGTCAATTATTGTTCTTTCTCCAATTCAGCATGATTTAATCAAATCACTTAGCATTGCGTGAATCATTAACCTTCATTGAAACATTGTATACATCATGAATGTGAATCTCAAAAGTAACAAGTAACAGGTGACTTGGTCATTAATTTAACAACTAACATAATTACCAATGATGTCAAACTTCCATGCAATCTTGATCCAATATCAATCCTGGAACAGGTATTGCTAATTTATCTATTATTGAGTAATTAAGTTTTGAAGATGATGAGATAAACTTTTTTGCCTTGTTTCCTGCAGGTGATGATTATTTTACCATATCTCACCTCCTGTGGCAACTTCAGAAGATCTAATATGTCTTCTGGTCCTCTGACCTCTGCAGTGAGTTTTGCTCTGGTACTTTGAGCTTCTGGTCAATGCAAAGCAAAGTGATCTGCTGATTGTAGAACTTTTTTTCTGCTGATAGACATGACACATATTCCAACTTGCATTTATATCGTTCCGTTAAAGTGGTAAAATGTACAAAAGTACTTCACTGGTCAGTTATCAAGTAAATATTTGACAGGGGGACAACTTACAAAATCATAAAATTCTTATTGCTTAGGAGGCCTTTGGACCCAGCTTGTCTGAATTGGCTGTCTGTGTGAATACACTTAATGCCATTACCCGACCTTCTCCCCATAATCCTGAACATTCCTCTTTTTCAGACAACTGTCCAATTCCCTTTTGAATGTTTTAATTGAACCTGCCTCCAAAATGGTCTTATGCCATATCTCAAAACTTACTGCACGATAAGGAGGATCTTCCCATATCTCTGTTCTTTCTTTTCCAATGTCTGTAAATCTGTGTCCTCATATTCTTGACCTTCCCTTCTTCCTTACCCTCTCCAGACCCTTCATGATTTTGAATGCCTCCATCAAATCTCCTTTCAGCCTTCTCCTCTCCAAGGGAAACCGTTCCAAATTCTCAAATCTATTGCAATGTCAGGACAAGTCATAGTGTCATAGAGATGTACAGCATGGAAACATACCCTCCGGTCCAACTTGTCCCTGCTGACCAGATATCCCAACCTAATCTCTTCCCACCTGCCAGCACTTGGCCCATATTCCTCCAAACCTTTCCTATTTTTATACCCAGCCAGACGCCTTGCAAATGTTGCAATTGTACCAGCCTCCACCACTTCCTCTGACAGCTCATTCCATACACGTACCACCTTCTGTGCGAAAAAGTTGCCCCTCAGGTCTTTTTTGTATCTTTCCCCTCTCACCCTAAACCTATGCCCCTTAGGTCTGGACTCCCCAACCTCAGGGAAGAGACTTTGTCTATCTATTCTATCCATGCCCTTCATGATTTAGATTAGATTAGATTAGATTACTTACAGTGTGGAAACAGGCCCTTCGGCCCAACAAGTCCACACCGACCCGCCAAAGCGCAACCCACCCATACCCCTACATTTACCCCTTACCTAACACTACGGGCAATTTAGCATGGCCAATTCACCTGACCTGCACATCTTTGGACTGTGGGAGGAAACCGGAGCACCCGGAGGAAACCCACGCAGACACGGGGAGAACGTGCAAACTCCACACAGTCAGTCGCCTGAGGCGGGAATTGAACCCGGGTCTCTGACGCTGCGAGGCAGCAGTGCTAACCACTGTACCACCGTGCCGCCCGAGAAGTGAAAACCTCTAGAAGTGCCGATTTGAAAACCTCTAGAAGGTCACTCCTCAGCCTCCGACGCTCCAGGGAAAACAATCCCAGCCTACTCAACATATCCCAATAACTCAAATCCTCCAACCCTGGCAACATTCTTGTAAATCTTTTCTGAACCCTTTCAAGTTTCACAACATCTTTCTAATAGGAAGGAGTCCAGAATTGCATGCAATATTCCAATAATGGCCTAACCAATGTCCTGTAGAGCCACAACATGACCTCTCAACTCCTGTACTCAATACTCTGACCAATAAAGGAAAGTATACCAAATGCCTTCTTCACTATCCTATCAACCTGTGACTCCACTTTCAAGGAGCTGTGAACTTGCACTTCAAGGTCTCTTTGTTCAGCAACACTCCCTAAGTCTTACCATTAAGTGTATAAGTCCTGCTAAGATTTGCTTTCCCAAAATTCAGTACCTCATTTACCTAATTAAAATCTGAGGTAACCTTCATCACTGTCCACTACACCTCCAATTGTGGTGTCATCTGCAAACTTACTAACTATACCTTTTATTCTCATCCAATCATTTATATAAATGACAAAAAGTAGGGGACCTAGCACCAATCCTTGTGGCACTCCACTGGTCACAGGCCTCCAGTCTGAAAAACAACCCTCTACCACCATCCTCTGTCTTTGAGCCAGTTCTGTATCCAAATGGCTAGTTCTCCTTGTATTCCATGAGATCTAACCATGCTAAACAGTATCCCATGGGGAATCTTGTAGATCGCCTTGCTGAAATCCATTTAGATCACGTCTACTGCTCTGCCCTCATTACTTCTCTTTATTACTTCTTCAAAAAACTCAATCAAGTTTGTGAGACATGATTTCCCACAAAGCCATGTAGACTATCCCTAAACAGTCATTGCCTTTCCAAGTACATGTACGTCCTGTCCCTGAGGATTCCCTCCAACATCTTGCCCACCACTGATGTCAGGCTCACCAGTCTATAGTTCCCTGGTTTGTCCTTACCACCTTCTTAAACAGTGGCATCATGTTAACCAACCTCCAGTCTTCCGGCACCCACCTGTGACTATTGATGATACAAATATTTCAGTAAGGGGACCAGAAGGTGGTCAAAGGCTTGAGTTAAAGGAGCTGGGGTTGGGGTACAAGGATGGTTTGGGAAAATTTCAGAACAGAGTGTAGTGCTGGAAAAGCACAGCAGATCAGGCAGCATCAGAGGAGCACAAGAACCGACGTCTCAGGCATAAGCCCTTCATCAAGAATGAGGCTTGTGGGCTACGGCTGAGAGATAAATTGGAGGGGGGTGGGGTTGGGAGGAAGGTAGTTGGGAAAGCGATAGGTCAATGAAGGTGATGGAGAAGATGATGGATGGTCCAGAGGCGGTGCTGAGTTGGAGGCTTGTGACTAGGATAATGTGGGGAGAAGGGAAATGAGGAATCTGATGAAGGGCTAATGCCCAAAATATTGATTCTCCTGCTCCTCGGATGCTGCCTGACCTGCTGTGCTTTTCCAGCAACACACTCTCAACTCTGATCTCCAGCATCTGCAGTCCTCACTTTCTCCTGGAAATTTCAGAACAATATGGCGAGGTGATGGTTTGTGGTATGGTTAGTCGACAAGTAATCCAGTGTAAACCAGAAACTCAGGTAAGCATAACGTAGCCGATCATGGAATTTGAATTCAATAAAGCCAAAACTCGTCTGATTTACCCATGCCCTTCAGGGAAGGAAATCTACTGTCCTTACCAGGTCTGGCCTACATGTGATTCTAGAGACACTGAAATGTGTTCAACATTGACATCTGGTAACTATGTTGGGAGATCTGTCACACAGTCACATCAATCCTGACATAGTCATACTCTTGGCAGCAGACTTTACATACAAAGTCCCAAACAACACCATCCCCATCCTTGCGTATGTTCTGTACTACTGCCAGTCAGACCTAGCAGAGGTGGCGGCAGAATGGTACAAAGTCGGGACAGAGTTACCCTGGGTATTCTCAACATTAACTCCGGGCCCAATGAACTTTCATAATGTTTGGCCAAACATGGGCATGGAAATCTTCTGCTGATTATCACGTACTGCCCTCCTTGGGTCATGAATCAGTGTTTCTCCATGTTGAACAGCACTTTGAGGAAACAATGAGGTTGGAGATTGACATGAGTGTCGAATGTACTCCGAGTGGGCGACTTCAATGTCTATCACCAAGAATGGTTCAGTAGCAGCATAAAGGACATAGCTGCTGGACTGAGTTTGCAGCAGGTGGTGAGGGAACCAACAACAGGGAAAAAACATACTTGAGCTCATCCTCACCATTTTACAGGCTGCAGATGCATCTCTCCGCGTAGCTATAAGAGTGACCATGGCACAGTTCTTTGAGAATGTGTCTTCACAAAGAGAATACCCACTATCACAGTGTTAAATAGGATAGATTTTGAACAGATCTAGCAAAACAAATCTGGACAGCCCCCATGAGGTCCTCTGTATCATCAGTAGTAACACAATCTGTAACCCCATGGCCCATCTCCTTCACTTTACCATTGCCATCAAACCAGGAGATCAACAATTGGCTCAATGGACAATCAGGAGAGCACACCAGGAACAGCCCCAGGCATAGCTAAAAATTGGGTGCTAATCCAGTGAAATTACAAAACACAACTATTTGTGTGTCAAACAGCATAAGCAACAAATGATAGACAGAGCTAAGTGATCCCACAAACAATGGGTCAGATCTAAGCTCTCTGGTTCCTCCAGATCCAATTATGGCTGGGGCTGGACACCAGAACAACTCACCAATGGACGATTTCCACAAATATCTCCATTCTTAATGATGGGAGAGCCCAGCATATCAGTGCAAAAGATAAGATTGAAACATTTGTTCCAATCTTCACCCAGAAATGCCAAATGAACAATCCAGCATCCTCACCACTTGAACATTTCAAGTGAATCACAGAATGAAATCATAGAATCATCACAGGTGCCAGTCCTCACCAATTTGATTTACTTCTTGTCATGTCAGGAATTGGCTGAAGGCACTGGGTATTGAAAAGGTTTTGGGTCCTGACAACATTCTGGAAATAGTACTGAAGACTTGTGTTTCAGAATGCACTCTGCCTCTAACCACGCTGTTCCAGTACAGCTCCAAAACTGGAATTTCCCAGATAATATGGAAGATAGCCCAGGTATGACCTGTACATATAAGCAAGACAAATCCAATCCAGTCAATTACTACCCCATCAGTCTACTTTCAGCAGTAAGGTGATGGAAGATATCATCAGCAGTATTATAGAGCAGCACATGCTTAGCAACAATCTGCTCACTGTTTGAGTTCTGCTGGGACCACTGAGCTCCTGATCTCACGACAGCTTTGGTTCAAACATGGACAAAACAGCTGAATTCTAGACGTGAGCTGAAAGTGACTGCACTTGATATCAAAGCCACATTTGACCAAATGTAGGATCAAGGTGCCCCTAGCAAAACAGGAATCAATAGGATTCAGTGGGAAAACACTCTGCTGTCAAACCTAGTAGAGAGGAACTTTGATTATCCGAAGGACGCGAACAAGAAGTACTTCATTCGATTAATTGAATTCCGGATAATCAAATGCTGGATAACATAGTCTAACCAAGCATCGGGACCTGGCAATTTTGCCGGATAATCCGACATTCGGATAATCGAATGCCCGATAATTGAAGTTCCTCTGTATAAAAGAAGATGGTTGTCGTTGTTGGAGGTCAGTCACCTCAGCTCCAAAATATCTCTGCAGGAATTCATTTCTTTATTTATTCATTTGTGACATGTGGGTGTCACTGGCTGGGCCAGCATTTTTATTGCCCGTCCCTAGTTACCCCTTGAGAAGGTGGTGGTAAGCTGCCTTCTTGAACCGCTGCAGTCCACCTACTGTGGGTTGAATCACAATGCCATTAGAGAGGGAATTCTAGGATTTTGACTTAGCAACTGTTAAGGAACAGTGATATATTTCCAAGTCAGGATGGTGAGTGGTTTGGAGAGGAACTTGACTATGATGGTGTTCCCATATATCTGCTGCCTTTTTCCTTCTAGATGGAAGTGGCTGTGGGTTTGGAAGAAATTTCATAGGGTACTGTCCTTGCCTCTACCACCTTTACTTGCTTCATTAATGACCGTCCTTTTGTCATCTTAATCAGAAGTGGTGATGTTTGCTGACAACTGCACAATGTTTAGCACCATTTGCAGTTCCTGAGACACTGTGATGCAGTTCACGTCCAAATGCAGCCAAACCTGGAATTGACCAACTCCAATAAGAGAGAATCTAACCATTGCCTCTTGACATTTAGCGGCATTCCCATCACTGAATCCCCCAATGTCAACATCCTGGGAGTTACCATTGACCAGAGGTAAGTTAAAATTTAAATTGAAGTATTATGGCTGTAAGAGCAGGTCAGAGGCTAAGAATCCTGGTTTGGCTTACTCACTTCCTAAATCCCCAAAGCATGTCCATCATCTACAAGGAGCAAGTCAGGATTGTGATGGAATATTCCCCACATGCCTGGATGAGTGCAACTCTAACAACACTCAAGAAGCTTGACAGTATCTACTATTCTTGATTGGCACCACATCCAAAAGTGTTCTGTTCCTTCATTTGCCCAGTGCTCAGTCGAAGCAGTCTGCACTATCTACAAGAAGTACCGCAGAAATTAACCAAGGCTCCTTAGACAGCACTTTTCAAACCCACGGCCATTGCCATCCCGAAGGACAATGCAGCAGACACTTGGGAATAGTACCAGCATCTGCAAGCTCCCCTCCAAGCCACTCACTGTCATGATTTGGAAATACATTGGCATTCCTTCAGTGCCTAGGACAAAATCCTGGATCATTTCAAGTGAATTGAGATCAGAATCATAGAGTTATACAGTGCAGAACAGTTCTATGGAGTCTGCCAAAAAAGTAATCACTTTCCAGTACTTGGTACATAGCCTTGATGTTCTGACACTTCAAGTGCTTATCCAAGTACTCTTTAAAGGTTATGAGGTTTCCTGCCTCAACTCCCCTCCCAAGTAGATAGGCAGGAGGCTGGAAGAACACAGCAAAGCCAGGCAGCATCAGAGGTGCAGAAGTCGACATTTCGGTGTAACCCTTCTTCAGGAGTGGGTGTGGGTGTGAGGGAGCTGCAGATAAAAGGGGAAGTGGGGGCAAGTTGGTGGTGGGGAAAGGTGAAGACAGGTAGAGGGTACGACCTGGTTGGTCAATGGGAGGAATGAATCCGGTTGGTGGCAGGGAGCAGTGGAAGGGAGGGGGAGGGGCTGGGATGGGAGTCGTGGGATGGGGAAGGGAGGTTATTTGAAATTGGAGGACTCAGTGTTGAGTTCTCCAGACAGTAGTCTCAACTCCCCTCCCAGGCAGTGCAGTCAAATCATAGAAATAAAGAACTACCTCTCTCCCTTATGGCATTTTGGGTCAACCTAGGACACATGGACTGCAGCGCACCACCATCACCTTCTCAAGGGCATCGAGAATGGGCAATAAAGCTGGTCCAGGTGGCTATGTCCACAATCCATGAATACATTTGAAAAAAAAAGCTGGAAGTGCAGCCAATATTGTGAGGCAATGAAAATTGAAGAAGCAAAGAATCTGGGTTTGGAGGATCACAGAGATCTCAAAGGGTGGTAATGCTGGAAGACATTATAGAGATAAGGAGTGCTGGATCCATGGAGGGATTTAAACACAAGGAGGAGAATTTAAAATGCAAGACATTGGCTGGGCCAGGAGACATGTTACCACTAAAATCATCCACTCCTTGCTTACTTTCTTGCTGAGGCATGTGATTATCAAATCTTAGTCATCATTCTGAAAAAGATCTATCAGAACATGCATTGTAATTTAGCCCTGAAGAGCTTGCAGGCTGAAATACTGGCAAGACATTTAATAGTTTGCCCACAGATGTTAATGACAGCTTTTAGTACATTGTAAAGAGGTGTCTACAAAACAATAAAACAGAACTGGATGTCAGCTGAATCACTACAGGCTCAGCAGGTAAATATAAAGTGTGATGCGGGACGTCGGTTTGCTCCAAGGTTCACTTCCCCCATCTGTGCTGAGGTACGGTGAGGTGGTTAGCACTTTGAATTAGACATAGTGTACCTGTCATTAAACACTGGCCTCAGCCTTCCCAGGCAAGAGGAACAACTCTCAATCAGGCTCAGCTGCTGATCGTTGAACAGGCTGGGAAAAACTCGAGTGCATGTGTGTCAGATGGGAATTGGGGTCACAGTTGGTGGCAAGACCTCACATTGATCTCAATACTGTCTAGTTTCACATGGAAAGGAGGATCACTTAGAGGTAGATGGCTATCAGTATACAAGGAGCTTTCAGGAAAACAGGTATTGGAAAAGTGCTACATGCATAAGAAAATCTATTTAATTGAATGTCTTCATAATTCTCAGCAAGGATTGGAAATTTTACATGTCATAAATATCTCCAACAATGATATGTAATGGAGGTTCTGAAATTATAAATAAGGTAATAAATGTGTCTTCCGATCACTTTATAAATGGACAGTCATTGTTCCCAATGTAACCCTGTGCTTTTAACCAGTGCTGCATATTAAACAGACTCTACCAAGGGTCATTTGTATTTTACTTAATGAGCAACTTAACAGTGTCCTTAAAAAATTAAATTCCAGTGGTTTTTGATGGATGGTTTTATTGTCACATGTATTTTACAGTGAGAAAACCAGTAAAGTACAATTAAAAGCTTTTCCACTGTTGCCATGATCTGGCGCTATTAGATTAGATTACATTACAGTGTGGAAACAGGCCCTTCGGCCCAACAAGTCTACACCGACCCGCCGAAGCGCAACCCACCCATACCCCTACATTTACCCCTTACCTAACACTACGGGTAATTTAGCATAGCCAATTCACCTGACCTGCACATCTTTGGACTGTGGGAGGAAACCAGAGCACCCGGAGGAAACCCACGCAGACATGGGGAGAATGTGCAAACTCCACACAGTCAGTCGCCTGAGGCGGGAATTGAACCCGGGTCTCTGGCGCTGTGAGGCAGCAGTGCTAACCACTGTGCCACCGTGCCGCCCACTTCCCCCATCTGTGCTATTTTGAATAGCTTTAAGAAAAATAACAAAAAAGCAGAAAAATCAAGCTTAAAGAAAGTCCATTAGTGCTGAACCTTCTCATCATCAACGATGACTGCGTTACCATCCATCCTCCACAGCCATCTACACCAGGATCACCAATGTCAGAGTGCCAGCAAGGCAGCATGGTGGCTCAGTGGTTAGCACTGCTGCTTCACAGCACCAGGGACCCGGGTTCAATTCCCACCTCGGGCAACTGTCTGTGTGGAGTTTGCATGTTCTGCATGGGTCTCCTCCGGGTGCTCCAGTTCCCTCCCACAGTCCAAAGGTGTCAGGTTAGGTGAATTGGCCATGCTAAATTGTCTGTTGTGATAGGTGGATTAGTTAGGGGTAAATTATGGGAATGGGTCTGGGTGGGTTTGCTCTTTGGAGGTGTGGTGTGGACTTGTTGGGCTGAAGGGCCTGTTTCCACCCTGTAGGGAATCTAACCTAATACATCTCTTGCCACTGGGTGCACTTCATTGATGTCCTTTTGCTGCTGCCAGTGCTGGACCCAACCAACAATGAAGACACCATCTTTTGCCACAGGGACTTCCTCGCCAACGTGTGGCTTCTGTTGATGTAGCAGCCACTGACTCCAATGGCAGGTCCTGTACTCACCCTAGAAAAGTATGTAAGAGCTCACTCACCACCACCACTGGTTCCACACTGGGCCCACTCAAATCCACACTAGGCTCACCTGAATCCACACTGGGACCAATTGAATCCATGCTGAGGCCACTTGAATCCAAGCTCGGCCCACTCCTGTCCTCGCTGGGCCCACTCGAATCCATATTGGGCCCACTCAAATCCATATTGGGCCCACTCGAATCCAAGTTGTGCCCACTCAAATCCATGCTGGGCCCACTCAGTACATGCTGGGCCCACTGGAATCCACACTGGACCCACTGGAATCCACCGCTGGGCCCACGGGAATCTATGCTGGGCCCACTGGAATCCATGCAGGGCCCACTCAGTCCATGCTGGGTCCACTGGAATCCATGCAGGGCCCACTCAGTCCATGCTGGGCCCACTCAGTACATGCTGGGCCCACGGGAATCCACGCTGTGCCCACGGGAATCCACGCTGTGCCCACGGGAATCCACGCTGGGCCCACTGTAAACCATGCTGGGCCTTCTTGAGTCCATGCTGGGTCCACTCGAATCCACACTGGACCCACTCCAGTCCTCGCTGGGTCCACTCGAGTCCATGTTGGGCCCACTTGAGTTATGGTGGGCCCACTCGAGACTAAGCAACCCACTTGAACCCACGCTGGGCCCAATCAAATCCATGCTGGGCCCACTCGAGTCCATGCTGGGCCCAACCGAATCCATGCTAATCCCCTGCCATCTTAATGACGTGGTTTACCAAATTATGATGGATTATAATTTGCCTCAAATAACTCTTAGAGTGCTACATTAGTACATACAGTTTGAAACACAAACAAACTGATTTCTGTAAAAATCTGATAGAAACCAGGACATCACACTGTTGAAAAGTTTGGAGTACTGTGCAGAATGCCTAATGGAAAATGGAGTTTGTGCAAATTATATCCTCATTTTCAATTAGAGTCTGGCTGTAGAATGTAACTGAACTAAGAAAGACTATACTGTTTGGCTTATACTTCACAGACATGACTACTTTCACGCCAGCCAAAAAAATACATATTTTACCTTTTCAGAAATACCTAATCACAAATATTTCTGTGCTTCACTCTACAAATCAGTTTCTGCACTCAGTCATAACGCCATCTCCTTCAAAACACATTTCAGTGAAATGTTGCAAAACTGGGTAACCTTTGAAAGTGTGTATTGAAAATTGCTGCAGAATGTACATTGGTCCCAGAGGGCCTGCCCTTGTTATATACAAGCAGTTCTTTGAAGCCCTGCTTTTCATCTGGTGAGAAGGGTCTGTTTGTACAACGATGGGACTGCGTGAAAGCAGCTACTGGTAAATGAGGCCTGCGTGCTGAGGCCACTTCATCTATTTGATGAAACATGGATGATGCAACAGCATTTTTACATCTGTGAGCCTAAGATCAGGTTTTACTGAGCTCAGAAATACCATACGCTGGATTTCACTTCACTAAGTGAACTTCCCATGTTCCATACTCCTGGGATCATTCCTCTTTGCTGTTTGTCTACTGGAAACCCCTGGAACTTGGAGGTACAATTTAAAAATAAGAGGTCTCCCTTTCAAGTTAGGAATGCGAAGCATACTTTTATTTTGGTTAGTCCATAGAATTCTCCTTCCCAGATTGAAGCTGGAGGATTGGTCACTGAATTTAGTTAAGGTAGAATTGGATAGTTTTCTTTCATAGACCAGAGAGGTCAAAGGTTATGAAGGCAGACAGAAAAATGGAGTTAAACCACAATAAGATCAACCATGATCTTATCAAATGGCAGAGCAGGCTTGCTAAATGGCCTTCATATTTAAATTTTATAGACTTGAGACAAATGCTTTGAAGCAGGAATTTGCCAAGAGACTACCTTTATTGGAAAAGGTAAACATTTCATAATTACATTCAGAAAAAAGGGGAAATAAAAACACAAAGTGGATGTCTATGAGTTACTCACAAAGATCTTCATTTTATATGTCACTTGTAGATATAACACAAACACAAATCAATGTCTGTTCAGCAGATAATGAGTGTAATAAACTTTACCAGGCTTATATAGTGCATTTTATAGTGGAGAAAATACAGAGTGACACACAGATAAAAGGCAATTTCACAGTAAGAGAAGTGCCTCAATTTTGAGTACCTTCACTTAGCAAATTATCTCCCTGGTTCAGTTTTTTACTTCTCTCTGTGTACATCAAGAGGGTCATGACAAGTGAGGGGAGAGATGCTCAGACTGCTTGCCAAAGTCACATGGGTCAAAAGTCAAAGTTTGGAGCTTAGCCAGCTCTATGTCAGGAAATTGCATCGTGAAGTTGATAATTGAAGTCTTTGTAAAACTGCACACAAGAGTGTGAGGCCAGTTTACAATCAAAAACAGAACTACTGTGCACTGTTTTCAGCCTCTGCTGTGTGACTGCAGTGCTGGTGCTCCTCTCACACTGTTCCATAAATTTTAAACAATAAGAATATTTTGGAGCAAGAGAAAGCCTAATATGCATATCTCTCTTCCATAAATCGCCTCAATTCTCCTCTTTCCTGAAGGACATGTAATTATTGCTTTTTACTGACACCTCAAGGCTGTTTCCAGGTAACCTCTTTCAGAACTCACCAGGGTTTTCCACTAAACTCCTCTTCATGCACGTGAATATTCAGCAGTAAAGGTTTTGAACTTGTGCTCGGCAGCGTGAGCAATTCCCTCAAATGTACAAAGAATCTGGACTCGTGAACATGAAAACGAAATTTCAACCTTCTTGTTTTTAAACTTTTTAAACTTGAGCACTTGAACTCTTCCACATCGTTACAACAATTTATTGTCTGGGCCTAGTTTCTCAATTCCCCATAGTACTGTGAACATTTCAGTTACATCAGCTTGAAATTTCTTGTTTCTAAAGAAAACAAGTTCAGTTTCCTTAACTTGCCTCATAACTTAAGAGTTCTGATACTCAGAATCATCTTTGTGGATTGTCTCTGCATACTCGAGGGAAATAATATCCTTCCTGTGATTAGTTAGTCAGAATGTCACACGATACTCCAACTGGAGTCTGACCACTGCCCCCCTACTGCGACATTTGGAGCCCCTTTGATTTGTACCCTGTGCTTTCAGTCATGATGGAAACAACAAAAGACTGACATTCATAGGTTTGCAATATACTGAAGCCTAGTTCCCAGAGGTGAAAGGTAGTTGGGAATAAATGGTTTTGGGCAATAGTGAAATTAACAGCCCATTTTGCATTCCCAATTATTTCCTTTTCCAGTTCAATGGATAACTGGTTATATAACGACAAAGTTATAGTGACCATTCACTCACACCCTTGTTCACATCCACACAACACACAGCATGTCACGGCATATCACACACTGCCATTCCACAGCACACACACATTCCCCCACAAAGGCTCACACTCCGACCACACACCCAATAGGATCGCAGAGCCTCCAGGAACTCCCAGGCGTCTCCAAGCAATAAACATAAGTCTGCTGGATGCTGCTATGAGCAGTTCTGAGGAATTCCTGGAAGAGTACAGATGCCTTAAAACACAGTATATATGCTTTTCGTTGACGATATTCATTTATTCATTCTGAGAATTATGCAAATAGGAAGAAATATTGGTTGACCAGGCAGTGATTGGATGTAAAATGTAACAAATGATTTGAGATTGTGGTCAGTGAAATCTGGTGACTTTACACAAGTAGCACACTGACACGTGACCCCCATTATATAACTTGTACACCCCCCAACACTACACTTTAGCTCTATACCACAAGGGACACCAAGTCCGAAATCACGGAAGCAAGCACACACCATTCTCTCACTTTTACTAGATTGAGAAACGATTTTCAACATAAAATATTATCATCTTCCATTTGTATTTGTGAATCCTTGAATTGAAGGAGCTGTGTATCTCAAACAAAGCCAAACTAAGGTTGTCTTTAAAAAGAAACAATTTTCTCTTAAATGGAATTCATTTCTGGCAATATTTAAATTATAATTTATTAAAAAAACTCACCCATTCTGGTGCTGAACAAAGAGCAGGGTCTTTCTTCCTGAGAAAGAGTAGAGAAAGTGGTGGGAAGGGAACATAATGCTGGGTTGGCATTGGGGGCACTCATTTTCTTCCCACCAACACAGAAATTAAATTCTGGGTGTGAAGGCCTAATCACAACTTTCCTTCTCTTTCTTTATAATGATGTATGCTACTACAGTGTCGGTCCAGTGAATGAACAGTCGCATTACAGTGGGATTTGAATCTACATCCCCAGAGCACTAGTCCACTGGTGATGCCCGGAGTGGGGACTCCTGGCTGCGTTAGGTCTGGAGCCAGGACTTTTGGCAGCAGCGGTGGGACATCAGCTGCAGTAGTGGTGGCGGTGCCTAGAGGGGTTCTCCTGGCTGCGATAGGCCCGGAGCCTGGACTCTTGGCAGTTGCGGTGCCTGAGGCAGGGACTCCAAGCTGCGGTAGGCCCAGAGTGGTGATTCCTGGCAGCAGCAGTGAGGCAGCTTTGGTAGCAGTGGAACCACAATCTCCTGGGACATTGGCATCAATGTTGCAGTACCCAGAGTCAGACACCTTGAAGTCCAGAACACCTTGTAGAAGCCCGTGAGCTGTGTTTGAGGCCGCAATTTGAACAGAAGATGAACTCTATTTGAGTAATTTCTTTTTATTCTTTTTGTAACTCAAAATGGTGCCAGATTGTGGTGACCAAAATCTTTTCACTGTATCTTCCTAGATATATTTGACAATAAAATCATTCATTCATTCATTCATGGCATTATCACAATGCCACCATTTCCCAGTGAAGGAATAGCCCTCTAAAGCTATAATGGAGATGCCACAAGAACCTTTAATTCACAGCTATCAATGTCACATGGCACAAGAATGTCAGCCCATGGTTTAGCAGAAATGTGATTCTCACAGGAACTTTTAAAAAATGACATCTTTGGAACGACAGCGCCAAACATGATTTATAATTTCCTCAGCTCCTGTCAGGCTCTTTGATCACAGCTACTAATGAGGGGAAATATTTTCATTCACGATCTGGAGAACTGCAATATGAAGGAGAATAGAAATCAGTTTCTGACAAGGGCATTTTCCACAGCCTTTAGATGTGAGGCCATGTATGAAAAATCTGAATGGTTAGATTTTGTTACATAACAAAAAAGGTCCAACATATGTTATAAATATTGACAGAAAAAAGCATGGGAATTCAACATTATAATTAATTTTAAAGGCTATGGTTATATTCATAAAGCATCTGAGTTTCATACTCACAGTTTCTGAAATTCAAATTGAATTGTCCATTAGAGTACAATCCTGCTACTGTGCCCTGCTATACCTAATTTAATAATTTTAGTCATTGCCCCAGACATTCTTCAGAAACATGCAAAGGTGCCCATTAAAGCTATTATAATTTCTTAATGCTACCATGAGAATGATAAAAGGCGTCGTGCTGCTCAAAGTTAACTGCGAAGAATCACAGAGAGGAGAGTAGATAGCTTGGTGTGTGCTCCAGCTCATTTATCACAAACCGGTGCTTCAGATGATATTGTACATAATGATCTCAATGTTCTGTGTTTTACACCCAGGAAGCTATGGGGGTTGGAATTTTGAACCTGAGAGGGAAGCTTTGGGTGTGATTTCAGGATTAAATTGTGGAAAAATGCGGGAGCATCGGAAGCCAGTTCCAACCCACTGACTTCCACATTTCACTCCCACCATTAGGCTGCACACACGCACAATCCCCTTTGAGAAAGGCATCTTGTTCATTGTTGATGTGGCTTTTTGAAATCACTCCTGGGTCCATGGGTTTCTTGAACTTCATGGAAGTCATTGGTCATGGTAAAGTGAGAATACATATAGTGGAAGGCAATGAAGATATAACAGGAAATATGTCATTAATATTGACACCTCACAGCTGCTGATCTGTTTGCTTATGTTTGAGAGATTGCAGTGAACAGAGATGAAGTGGCTCCCCTTCTTTATTCATACACCCCTTCAGTTAGCCACAAGATTAACTCAGAATGAAAAGTTATTTCCCTTAACCTTTTATTCCACAGCAAATGAAATTATGTTTTTTTTTAATATAAAGGAGTCAATTCAACTAAGCTTTCTTGAGTTAATAAAATAATGAGTTTAATCAGTGACTGTCTCCAATGCGGGTGAATGTAACTATCCCTTCTTGACATTCAATGACATTAACTTTGCTGAATTCTGCACTATTTGCATGCTGAAGGTTCCCAATCACAAGGTTACCACTGACAGCTGGATCAAGAGCATTTATTTGGACAGACTATGAGGAAGAGACATGATACTGCATGACGATGTGGATGGAGTATTGGTGGTGGCTAGACAGATGGGGATGTGAGGATGTGTGTAGATAGAGAGGGATGGGTGTACTTGCAGGGTATGTTGGTGTGAGGAGAGTTGCGAAAGCACACAGCTGCTAATGACCTCTTTTGTTACATCCTTGGCCTCCTTCAAGTAGCACTTCCTTGTTCAAGAAAGGGAATAGGGATAATCCTGTGAATTACAGACCAGTCAGTCTTACATCAGTGTTGGGCAAATGATTGGAGAGGATTCTGAGAGACAGGGTTTATGCTTATTTGGAAAAGCATAGCTTGATTACAGAGAGTCAGCATCGCTTTGTAAGGGGCGGGTCATACCTCACAAGCCTTATTGAATTCTTTAAGGATGTGACAAAGCACATTGATGAAGGTAGGGCAGTGGATATGGTGTACATAGATTTTAGCAAGACGTTTGATAATGTTCTCCTTGTTAGGCTCATTTAGAAGATAAGGAGGTATGGGATACAGGGAAATTTGGCTGTCTGGATACAGAATTGGCTGGTCCCTAGAAAACAGAGGATAGTGATGGATGGGAAGTATTCAGCCTGAAGCTCAGTGACCAGTGGTGTTCCTCAGGGATCTGTTCGGGGACCTCTACTCTTTGTGATTTTTATAAATTACTTGAATTAGGAAGTGGAAGGCTGGGTTAGTAAGTTTGCCCTTGACACGAAGGTTGGTGGAGTCGTGGATTGTGTGAAGAGGGCTATTGTAGGTTGCAACAGGACATTGACAAGATGCAATGCTGGGCTGAGAAGTGGCAGATGGAGTTCAACCTGGAAAACTGTGAAGTGATTCATTTTGGAAGGTTGAATGTGAGTGCAGGATACAGAGTTAAAGGCAGGATTCTTGGCAGTGTATAGGAACAGAGGGATCTTGGGGTCTATGTCCATAGATCCCTCAAAGGTCTCACCCAAGTTGATAGGGTTGTTAAAAAGGCATATGGTGTGTTGGCTTTCATTAGCGGGGGATTTAGGTTAAGAGACGCAAGGTTATGCTGCAGCTCTGTAAAGCCCTGGTTAGACCACACTTGCGATATTGTGTTCAGTTCTGGTCACCTCATTATAGGAAGCTTGGGGAAGCTTTAGAGAAGGTGCAGAGGAGATTTACCAGGATGCTGCCTGGACTGGAGGGCATGTTTTATGAAGAACAGTTTCTCATTGGAGTGAAGAAGGATGAAAGATGACTTGATAGAGGTGTACAAGATGATGAAAGGCACACACAGAGTAGGTAGTCAGAGACATTTCCCAGGGCAGAAATGGCTATCACAAGGGGGCATAATTTTAAGGTGATTGGAGGAAGGTTTAAGGGAGATGTCAGAGGTATGTTCTTTACACAGAGAGTGGTGGGTGTGTGAAATGCACTGCCAGCAGTGGTAGTAGAGTCAAAGACATTAGGGACATTTAAGTGCCTCTTGGATAGCCATATGGATGATTGTAAAATGAAGAGTGTGTAGGTTAGTTTAATCTTAGAGTAGGATAAAATGTCAACACAGCATCGAGGGCCGAAGGGCCTGTACTGTGCTATACTGTTCTATGTCCTATTTTCATAACACATCCAAGAAGATGACACCGACATGGAACAAGGTCTTTGATCTCCTACATTTCCTGACAAGCCTCACTTCTTTAAATAGTGGAATTGAACTTGTGTCATTTAGATCTTCATCACAAATCCTGATGCTAAGGTCAGGAATCCCAGAATCCGCATGTTCATGAACTGATTGTTTTTAAACAATAACAGTAGATATCACACATATTATTGCTGCCAACACATGATTGTTAAATTCCAGACTCTAATCATTATTTCCTTTCCATTTTCTGCCTTCCTCCACGACACAACATCTTGTACATCATCATTAAAAGCTCCTTGCCTAATAATGCTTCTTCATGTCCAAGTCTAAAAAGTGAATGCCATCTGGCTGTCTGACTGTGTTAATAATTCTGTTCAGTGTCATCCATACAAATTTATGTCCAAGCAAGAATAATTAAATGAGAATTAAGACCAGGCACCTTGGTTTTTACCCCAATTCCCTGTAACGCACAGCCCTAGCAGTTGGCATAATATCCCTGGTCCAGGGATTGGTGTTATTTGTGTCAAGCCATTTCAGAGTAAGTAGAGCAATCATGATATTCTCAAGAGTTATCCTTTAGTAACCCTTTTTTAAAAAGTAAGCAAGTATCGTGCAGGTCAGGTGAATTGGCCATGCTAAATTGCCCACAAGTGTTAGGAGGGAAATGGTTCTGGGTGGGTTAGTCTTTGGAGGGTCAGTGTGGACTGGTTGGGCTGAAGGGCCTGTTTCTACACTATAAGGAATCTAATCTAATCTAATCTAACATGGCAAATTAACTCTGTTGATAATAAAACAGTGTTTGTCAAAGAGATGATGTTCAAGTTGCCTTGATGAAGTGTCACATGACATTAGTTATTTTAGACACCAATCAAAGGAGCAACTACCTTATAAACAGGGATGTAGCAGCTTAACCACAGTCTGTAATTGTTGTGGAATGCAGAGGATATATATTTGCATCATTTGATACTGTCATCCGGTTGCTCATCTGCTATCTAAAGCCTCAGTTTTCTAATTCTAAACACTAGTGAGCATTGTTGTGGGACTGCTTGTTTTGCTCAGCCCAACCAAATGCACATAAACTGATTTGTAGGTGTACAATTGGGAAACATTGACCTTTTCCTACTTGAACTGTATTGAATTAGCTTTATTGTCACATGTACTCAGATGAGTACAGTGAAATGTTTGGATGTCACTATTTACGGCGCCATCTTAGGTACAAGGTACCTAAGTTGAAATTCTTCAGTACAGATTCTTAGGAAAGAAGAAATAAAATCAAGCATTACAGATCCTAGAGATAAATTAGAAAAACAGAGAAATAAAACAATTAGATTAACAGTCCTTCCAACCCAGTCCAGACAAGCACCTTGTCTCCAGTCCACACCAGGGCTTGAATCACCTCAAGGCCAGAAGTCCACGCTGAGGCCACATCAGGACAGGAGATCACCACACTGGGCCAACAAAAGACTTCCACTTAGAGCCACTGAGAGACCTCCACACCAGGCCAGGAGATCAATACATCAGGCCAGGAGATTGCCGCACCAGGCCGGGAGATCACTAAGCCAGGCCTGGAAACCACCACACACCAGGCCGGGAAATCACTACGCCGGGCCAGGAGACTGCCACACTGGGCCGGGAGATCACTGCACCGAGCCAGGAAACCACTACGCTGGACTGGGAGATCACTATACCCAGTCGAAAGACCATTACACCAGGCTGGGAGACCACCACACTGGACCGGGTGATCACTACGCCAGGTCGAGAGACCATTACACCAGGCCAGGAGATCACTATGCCAATCCAGGAGATCACTATGTCAGGCTAGGAGACCACAACTCCAGGCCAGGAGACCACTATGCCAGGCCAGGAGACCACCACAATCTGCTGAGAGGACACCTCGTAGGAGGACACTTCACTGAGACTGTAAGTTCAGGACATCACCAAGAAGAAAAGAAAAAAAAACACAAAAGAAAAAGAAACGTGAAAAACAAAAGAAATGGATGGAGCAGACAAGCTCTGGCTGAGACTCTGTGCAAACCCGGGACAGAGAGGTCCTTCCCTGGCCTTTCTAACCACCCTTTTCCCGGAGGGAGCCACCCCAGAGTACTGCATTGAAATCTTATCTCATCATTCTGAAAACAACATGCAGTTTTGACTAATTGGTCCTGATCTGTTGAAAATCTACAGCTCATAGTGTTTCCTTGCAGCTAATATGCTCTTCCCATCTGAGATACCTTCCTAAAATGGACAATAAAACATTTCCACTTGCACAGTGGACAGCACACTGGGTTCAATTCCAGCCTCGGATGACTGTCTATGTGGAGCTTACACACTCTCCCCATGTCTGTGTGGATTTCCTCCGGGTGTTCTAGTTTCCTGCCACAGTCCAAAGATGTGCAGGTCAGGTGAATTGGCCGTACTAAATTGCCCATAGTGTTCAAGAATGTGTAGGTTAGATGCATTAGTCAGGGGTAAATGGGGTAGGGAAATGGTTTGGGTGGGATACCCTTAGGAGGATCAGTGTGGACTTGTTGGGCTGAAGGGCCTGTTTCCATACTGTCGGAATTCAATGATTCTATGAAATAATATTTTCCTTTGCATTAATTAACGTTATGAAATTAAGACAAATGTCAGCATCTTTAACTTAGATCAGACTCCCTACAGTGTGCAAACAGTCCCTTTGGCCCAAACAGTCCACACCAACCCTCCAAAGAATAACCCACCCAGACGCATTTCCCTCTGCCTAATGCACCTAACACTAGGGGCAATTTAGCATGGCCAATTTACCTAACCTGCACATCTTTGGACTGTGGGATGAAATTAGAGTATCTGGAGAAAACCCATACAGACGCAGGGAGAATACCCTGTGCAAACTCCACACAGACAGTCACCTGAGGCTGGAATCGAACCTGGGACCTTGGTGCTGTGAGGCTGCAGTGCTAACTGCTGAGCCACCGTTCAGCCCCAAAAGCATTGTGCATTGTCCTCAATCCATAATCCTTTCATTTACCCATACTCCGTGCTGGATCCAACCTAGTATCTTGGATTTGAAAAAGCCGAAAGTTCTGCAGTTTTCATTTTGCTCAAGTATCCCAAACTCGCCCTCAGACCATTGTTTAACAGTGGGTACTCAGTGGTGCATGAGCAAGGTCTGACAGTCTCTGAAATTATCTGCTCCTGGCCCATATCCCTCCAAACCTTTCTTACCTGAATGTCTTTTAGATATTGTAATTGTACCTACATCCACCACTTCCACACACGAACCACTCTCTGAGTAAGAAGCTTGCCCCTCAGGACTTTTTAAAAATCTTTCTCCTCTCACCTTTACAAATATGTCCCCTTGTCTCAATATGTCCTCAATACATAATCCTTTCATTTACCCATACTCCGTGCTGGATCCAACCTAGTATCTTGGATTTGAAAAAGTCAAAAGTTCTGCAGTTTTCATATTGCACAAGTATCCCAAACTCGCCCTCAGACTATTGTTTAACAGTGGGTACTCAGTGGTGCACGAGCAAGGTCTGACAGTCTCTGAAATTATGTCTTCATTTTTGTGCTGTCACAGTTCCTGAAAGTTTCCTTCTCAACACCATAGTTTGTGCATGGTTAACTCACTTCAAAGACTAGGGGTTAATTTATCTCTGCCCTCACAACTATTGACCGTCTCCCAAATGCTGGGAAGGTTTAAAATATCAGGAGCAAACAGCCAACCCCATTCACAGCAAGCTGTGTTATTTAGAAGGAAAGCTGAAGTCTCACTCCTGATCTCTCAGCCTTTCTCACAGCAGATTGCAACCCTGAGTGATAGCCCCTACCACTCATTATTTCCTTGAAGCTCCTGCTCCAGCCTCTTGCCATGAATTTCAATTCTAATGTACCAACCAGGTAATCAAACTAACCAAGTCTTGGAGTCATAGTGTCAGAGAGTCACACAGCATGGAAACAGACTCTGCAGTCCAACCAGTCCATGCCAACCATAATCTCAGACTAAACTAGTCCCACCTATCTGCTCCTGGCCCATATCCCTCCAAACCTTTCTTACCTGAATGTCTTTTAGATATTGTAATTGTACCCACATCCACCACTTCCACACACGAACCACTCTCTGAGTAAGAAGCTTGCCCCTCAGGACTTTTTAAAAATCTTTCTCCTCTCACCTTTACAAATATGTCCCCTTGTCTTGAAATCCTCTGGAAAAAGGACACCTGCTGTGCACCTGATCCATACACCTCATGATTTTATAAACCTTGATAAGGTCACCCCTCAACTTTCCACGCTGCAGCCTATCCAGCCTCTCCCTATAACTCAAACATTCCATTCCTGACCACATCCTGGCAAATCCCTTCTGAATCCTCTCTAGCTTGATTAAATCCATCCATAACAGAACTGGACACAGTACAGCAGAAGAAGCCTCGCCAACATCCCATACAACTTCACCATGACTTTGTAACTCCCTTAGTTTGAGATTATGGTAGGCAGGGACTGGAAAGTCTGTTTCCATTCTGTATGACTCAATGAAGGCAAGCATGTGAAGTGTAAGACAAGATTATGCCTGGTACAGTAAGTTCAATCTTCAGATCTTGTGAAGATAAAAGCCCCGTAACACTCTCTTCCCTCCAAAAAGATTGACCCATATTTGTATTTGATCCCACAGGTGTCTACTGGTACCTTGCCTATGTGACAATTATTTCTGTGTGGCGGTAGGTGTTGACAGAATTTATGAGGACAGGACAACCAAATCTGACACTGTTTTCAACCAAAGTCTCCCTATTTAAAAAAAAACAAAGATCTGCATTCATATAGTGCTTGCTTTCACATCTCAAAACACTTCAGAGACAATGGATGGACACTTTTAAAGCCTACTGTTATAACATAGGAAATTGAAGTCCTTGTCACTGGATAGTAAAAACAGTGATGGCACTCTGACGCTAACTACGGAACATTCAGGCCAATCTGTGCCCCCTCATTTGCTTGGCTGACAAGTTCAAATGGTATCTTCTTGGTCACTGTAGAAATGGTAAAAACAAGGGCTGCAGATGCTGGAAACCAGAGTCTAGATTAGAGTGGGGCTGGAAAAGCACAGCAGGTCAGACAGCATCCAAGGAGCAGGAAAATCGATGTTTCAGGCAAAAGCCCTTCAGCAGCTCTATGCGACTTTCTCCCCACCCCAACCCCCTCTCATTTATCTCTCCACTCTGCAGGCACCCTGCCTCTATTCCTGATGAAGGACTTTTGCCTGAAACGTCGATTTTCCTGCTCCTCGGATGCTGCCCGACCTGTTGTGCTTTTCCATCACCACTTTAATCTAGACACTATAGATTCGGTGTTTACTCGATACATTTACAGAAATGTGGCAAGTCGGTGGGTGAAGGGTTGCCTCTTCTTTTAGGAGAAAGTGAGGTCTGCAGATGCTGGAGATCAGAGCTGAAAATGTGTTGCTGGAAAAGCGCAGCAGGTCAGGCAGCATCCAGGGAACAGGAGAATCGACATTTCGGGCATAAGCCCTTCTTCAGGAAGGGCTTATGCCCGAAACGTCGATTCTCCTGTTCCGTGGATGCTGCCTGACCTGCTGCGCTTTTCCAGCAACACATTTTCAGCTCTGCCTCTTCTTTTAACCAATGCAGTGTATCACAGTTTTTTTAAAACTCTGAGTCTTCGCATTCACATATCCACCACTGATGGTTAGTTTTGAGTGTTCGCACTATCACGGCTTCATCCAGATGCCATATCAGCTGATGGGATCTAAAACTTCCGACAATCAATATGGCAGAAGGAAGAGAATTTTGGGGGTATTCTGTGCACTTAAAGATAAGCTTTGGGCTGAATATCTACTCTGAATATTTACCCTGAATATCTAAACTGAATACCTATCCTAAATATCTACCCTGAACATCTACCCTGAACATCTATCCTGAATATCTACCCTGAATATCTACCCTGAATATCCAATGAATATCTACTCTGAATCTGGATTAGTGGTGCTGGAAGAGCACAGCAGTTCAGGCAGCATCCAAGGAGCTTCGAAATCGACGTTTCGGGCAAAAGCCCTTCATCAGGAATAAAATCAGTGAGCCTGAAGCGTGGAGAAATAAGCTAGAGGAGGGTGGGGGTGGGGAGAAAGTAGCAAAGAGTACAATGAGTGAGTGGGGGAGGGGATGAAAGTGATAGGTCAGGGAGGAGAGGATGGAGTGGATAGGCGGAAAAGGAGATGGGCAGGTAGGACAAGTCCAGACAAGTCCTGGGAACAGTGCTGAGCTGGAAGTTTGGAACTAGGGTGAGGTGGGGGAAGGGGAAATGAGGAAACTGTTGAAGTCCACATTGATGCCCTGGGGTTGAAGTGTTCCGAGGCAGAAGATGAGGTGTTCTTCCTCCAGGCGTCTGGTGGTGAGGGAGCGGCGGTGAAGGAGGCCCAGGATCTCCATGTCCTCGGCAGAGTGGGAGGGGGAGTTGAAATGTTGGGCCACGGGGCGATGTGGTTGATTGGTGCGGGGGTCCCGGAGATGCTCCCTAAAGCGCTCTACTAGGAGGCGCCCAATCTCCCCAATGTAGAGGACACCGCATCGGGAGCAACGGATACAATAAATGATATTAGTGAATGTGCAACTAATACTTTGATGGATGTGGAAGGCTCCTTTAGGGCCTTGGATAGAGGTGAGGGAGGAGGTGTGGGCCCAGGTTTTACAGTTCCTGCGGTGGCAGGGGAAAGTGCCAGGATAGGAGGGTGGGTTGTAGGGGGGGTAAATATCTACCCTAAGTATCTACTCTATATACCTGCCTTGAATATCTAGCTGGAATACCTAGCCTGAATATCTACCCTGAATATCTACCCTAAATATCTACCCTAAATATCTACCCTAAATATCTACTCTATATACCTGCCTTGAATACCTAGTCTGAATATCTACCCTGAATATCTACCCTGAATGTCGACTCTGAATATCGACTCTGAATGTCGACTCTGAATATCGACTCTGAATATCGACTCTGAATATCGACTCTGAATATCGACTCTGAGTATCGACTCTGAGTATCGACTCTGAGTATCGACTCTGAGTATCGACTCTGAGTATCGACTCTGAGTATCGACTCTGAGTATCGACTCTGAGTATCGACTCTGAGTATCGACATTAAATACCTACTCTGAATATGTACCCTGAATATCTACCCTGAACATCTACCCTGAACATCTACCCTGAATATCTACCCTGAATATAAACCCTGAATATAAACCCTGAATATCCACTCTAAGTATCTACCCTGAACGTCTACCCTGAACGTCTACCCTGAACGTCTACCCTGAACGTCTACCCTGAACGTCTACCCTGAACGTCTACCCTGAACATCTACTCTGAACATCTACTCTGAACATCTACTCTGAACATCTACTCTGAACATCTACTCTGAACATCTACTCTGAACATCTACTCTGAACATCTACTCTGAACATCTACTCTGAACATCTACTCTGAATATCTACTCTGAATATCTACTCTGAATATTTATCCTGAAAATCTACCCTGAACATCGACCCTGAACATCGACCCTGAACATCGACCCTGAACAGCTACCCTGAACAGCTACCCTGAACAGCTACCCTGAACAGCTACCCTGAACATCATCCCCCATTCCTGAAGAAGGGCTTATGCCCGAAACGTCGATTCTCCTGTTCCCTGGATGCTGCCTGACCTGCTGCGCTTTTCCAGCAACACATTTCCAGCATCTACCATGAAAATCTACCCTGAACATCTACCCTGAACATCTACTCTGAACATCTACTCTGAACATCTACTCTGAATATCCAACCTGAACATCTACCCTGAATATCCAACCTGAACATCTACCCTGAACATCTACTCGGAACATCTACCCTGAACATCTACCCTGAATATCTACTCTGAATATCTACCCTGAACATCTACCCTGAACATCTACCCTGAACATCTACCCTGAACATCTACCCTGAACATCTACCCTGAATATCTACTCTGAATATCTACTCTGAATATCTACTCTGAATATCCAACCTGAACATCTACCCTGAACATCTACCCTGAACATCTACCCTGAACATCTACCCTGAATATCTACTCTGAATATCTACTCTGAATATCCAACCTGAACATCTACCCTGAACATCTACCCTGAACATCTACCCTGAACATCTACCCTGAATATCTACCCTGAATATCCAACCTGAATATCTGCTCTGATTATATACTCTGAATATCTAGTCTGAATTTGCTACCATTGAAACAAGGCTTCTCCTTCTATTGATTATGAAGGGAATCCAGGACAATCCATGCAATTGGCTTTTCTTTTAAATAGAATTATTAATTACTTTTCACCAATCAGTAAGCAACTACTCTTGTTTCCCTGAGTTGTGAACTGAGGACACTTTATATGTACACAGGAACAACACAAGTCTGATTAACACTCCCCTCAGCAGTTTAATTGCTGTTGTCTTGTTTTTCATTTTACACAGTGTGTGGCTTTTGTCTCTAACTGATTAATCCTTTCAATAAATCATGGGGGCTCGATTCAATTGACAGGATTTGACTTATTTCAACATTCCTTGATTTATTTTTGTCCTAACCTTTCACACCAATCAACCCACCTGGATTAACAAGAACTTGTTGTCTTCACATTAACAAATTCAGTTGGTTCATTGCTTTTCAGGATTCAGATAATTTCTGATTGGACAATATACATACCTTTGCTTCTGTGATTGCACTTCCTGCACTATCCAAGACGCCATCGTTATTTTTGGTTTAGTTTCACAGCTGTACCAGTGATTGAACATAGAACATAGAACATTACAGCACAGTACAGGCCCTTCGGCCCTCGATGTTGCACCGACCTGTCATGCTAATCTGAAGCCGATCTAACCTACACTATTCCATATACGTCCATATGCCTGTCCAATGACGACTTAAATGTACTTAAAGTTGGCGAATCTACTACCATTGCAGGCAAAGCATTCCATACCCTTCCTACTCTCTGAGTAAAGAAACTACCTCTGACATCTATCACCCCTCGATTTAAGGCGATGCCCCCTCGTGCTCGCCGTCACCATACTTGGAAAAAGGCTCTCCCTGTCCACCCTATCTAATCCTCTGATTATCTTATATGTCTCTATTAAGTCACCTCTCAAACTTCTCTCTAACAAACACGGCCTCAAGTCCCTCAGCCTTTCCTCCTAAGACCTTCCCTCCATATCAGGCAACATCCTAGTAAATCTCCTCTGCACCCTTTCCAAAGCTTCCACATCCTTCTTATAATACAGTGACCAAAACTGTACACAATACTCCAAATGCGACTGCACCAGAGTTTTGTACAGCTGTAGCATAACCTCATGGTTCCGGAACTCGATCCCTCTATTAATAAAAGCTAAAACACTGTATGCCTTCTTAACAATCCTGTCAACCTGGGCGGCAACTTTCAAGGATCTGTGTACCTAGACACTGAGATCTCTCTGCTCAACTACACTACCAAGAATCTTACCATTAGCCCAGTACTTTGCATTCCGGTTACTCCGACCAAAATGAATCACCTCACACTTGTCCGCATTAAACTCCATTTGCCACCCCTCAGCCCAGCTCTGCAGCTTATCTACATCTGTCTATAACCTACAACATCCTTCTTCACTATCCACAACTCCACCGACCTTAGTGTCGTCTGCAAATTTACTAATCCACCCTTCTACACCCTCATCCAGGTCATTTATAAAAATGACAAACAGCAGTAGACCCAACACCGGCCCTTGCGGTACACCACTGGTAACTGGACTCCAGGATGAATATTTCCCATCAACCACCACCCTCTGTCTTCTTTCAGCAAGCCAATTACTGATCCAAACTGCCATATCTCCCATAATCCCATTCTTCCGCATTTTGTACAATAGCCTACTGTGGGGAACCTTATTGAACGCCTTGCTGAAATCCATATACACCACATCAATTGGTTTACTCTCATCTACCTGTTTGGTCACCTTCTTAAAGAACTCAATAAGGTTTGTGAGGCACGATCTACCCTTCACAAAACCATGCTGACTATCCCTAATCAAATTATTCTTTTCTAGATGATTATAGATGATTGCTCTTCCTTCTGCCTTCATTTTAGCCTACTGTCTTTATCTACGCACTGTGATTCTCTCAATGTATTCCCTTGCTGACTCTTGTATCAAAATTCATCCAGCCATTCTTATCAAGTCATTTAAAGAGATCTAGATGACAGAGTGACGTGAGCAATAGCACATTGGTATTGAAATGAGGTGGAGAGGAGGGTAACATGGGTTGCTGGTACCTGCAGTTCTGCTATGTCATTTTGCCTTAATTAATTGTCCTTAAATAATTTTAATCCCAGGCATTCCATGACCAGTTATAGTGTTCCAGGCTCCTAATATCCATTGCCTTTTGAGCAAATGATGAAAATGTGAGTTCAACTTCCATGAGATATGTTTCGCACTTCACAGCTTGATGAGCCACTTCAATTTAGTCCCCAGTGCAAAATAATGTGCCCTTGTTAAGTGGCTCATTACCAGTTGTTTGGCTCGTTGATATAAATCTTCATATTTTGATTTTGTAAACAACAGAAGTCAGCATTCACTCCTAGATTGGAAGAACACGTTGAATACTACGTGAAAAGGTCCAAGGACCATTTATTTTGTGTGCTACCATGCAGCTACTGCTAGTGCATGATACAATAGAATTCTACTAAACATAGCAATTAATTTCCATAAATCTACAGATAATCCAACATGAAGTGAGGAAAAACAGCCAAGGGCTTTGAGAATCATTGGTCCAAAGTTACATTGTCTAACCACAAATGCTGCGCTTGACATACATCAAATTATTGCATGCTAAAATATTGTCCTCTGAAAGGATTCTATCCATTTTGCATTGAATTTGATGAATCATTGAATCCCTACAGTGTGGAACAGGCCATTTGGACCATTGAGTCCATACCACTCCTCCGAAGAGCATCCCACCCACACCCACCTCCCTACCTTATCCCTGTAACCCTGTATTTCCCATTGCTAACCTATCTAACATGCACATCACTGAACACCATGGGCAATTTAGCCTGGCTAATCCACCTAACCTTCAAATCTTTGGACTTTGGATGGGTGCTATCTGCTTCCACCATCTCCCCAGTTAGCCAGCTTCATAGATTTATCACAGAAGCAACGTTTGTGTAGGTTAGCTGATAATTTATAACCACTCTCCACCCCTGGGGCTCCCAGCCTCATTCCTGATAAAGGACTCTAGCCTGAAACGCCAATTTTCCTGTTGCTCGGATGCTGCCTGACCTGCTATGCTTTTCCAGCAACACTCTCTCAACACTGATAATTTATGACCTTCAACTGCCCCTTGAACTCTTGTCCTGGGGGAGACGAAAAAGGTTGTCACAATTAATATTAGTGAATCTCTTTAAGAACTCTAAGAAGCGTAATGATATCATTTTAGCCCTGCCCTATTCCAGTGAAGACATGCCTGGTTTAAATAATCCCTCTTCAAAGTTCAATCCCACCATCGCCTCAATCATTCTGGTTGTTCTCCTGTAGTTTTTCTGTGATGTGATGACCAGAACTGTATGCTGTGATCTACATGTAGTGATCATCAGTAGACTGTTTATAGTCCTGCTGACATCAGGGTGCAGGTGTCCCTTGGATAGTGTATATTAGACATGTCTACTGGTTCCCTATGTGGTGAAGGTTTTATGAACTTCATTTTAACTTCATAAGCTCTTTGGCGTTGCCATACTCACTGAGACCTAGGAAGTGGGATCTGGGGACTTACCCACTGAAACAACGCTAACTAGAAGGGTCCTCTTGCATGTTACCTTGAGGGTCAGTAAGGAGCGATTTTCATTCACTGTAAGCTGGACTTGAGCCCTCTGACCTTTAATTGGCAAGTTAGGGACCAGCAAATGGGGAGAGAGATCTTCACACTATGGATGTGGCACAGTGTGGCAAACTCTCATCCAGACGTGGCGATCTCTTGCCCTGGTGTGGCGGTCTCTCAGCCTGACATGGCGATCTTTTGCCCTGGTGTGGCGATCTCTCGGCCTGGCATGGCGATTCTCGGCCTGACATGGCGATCTCTCGGCCTGGCATGGCGATCTCTCGGCCTGACGTGGCATTCTCTTGCCCTGATGTGGCGCTCTCTCAGCCTGGCATGGCGATCTCCTGCCCTGGTGTGGCGATCTCTTGCCCTGGTGTGGTGATCTCTCGGCCTAATATGGCGATCTCTTGGCCTGACATGGCGATCTCTTGCCCTGGCATGGCGATCTCTTGCCCTGGTGTGGTGATCTCTCGGCCTAATATGGCGATCTCTTGCCCTGACATGGCGATCTCTCGGCCTGACATGGCGATCTCTTGCCCTGTGTGGCGATCTCTCGGCCTGACATGGTGATTTCTTGCTCTGGAATGGAGATCTCTTGCCCTGGTGTGGCGATCTCTTGCCCTGATCTGTCGATCTCTCGGCCTGGCATGGTGATCTCTTGCTCTGATGTGGCAATCTCTCAGCCTGGCATGGCGATCACCTGCCCTGACATGGCGATCTCTTGGCCTGACATGGTGATCTCTTGCCCTGACATGGCGATCTCTTGGCCTGGCATGGCGATCTCTTGGCCTGGCATAGCGATCTCTTGCCCTAGTGTGGCGATCTTTAGGCCGGACATGGTGATCTCTTGCCCTGGTGTGGCGATCTCTCAGCCTGGCATGGTGATCTCTCGGCCTGGCTTGGTGATCTCTCGGCCTGGCTTGGTGATCTCTCGGCCTGGCATGGTGATCTCTCGGCCTGGCTTGGTGATCTCTCGGCCTGGCATGGTGATCTCTCGGCCTGGCATGGCGATCTCTTGCCCAGGTGTGGCGATGATTCCTCAGCTTGGCTTGGTGATCCCTTGGCCTGGCATGGCAGTTTCTTGTCTTGACATGGCGATCTCTCAGCCTGGCGTGGCAATCTCTCGATTTGACTTGGTGATCTCTTGCCCCGACAGGATGATCTCTTAGCTTGGAGTGGCGATCTCCTGCCCTGACATGGTGACCTCTTGGCCTGGCATGGCAACCCCTTGCCCTGTTATGGTGATCTCTTAGCCTAGCATGGTGATCCTGTGCCCTGGTTGGCAAACACTTGCCCTGATATGGTGATCTCTCAATTTGGCGTAGCAATCTCTTGCTCAGACGTGGCAATCTCTCAGCTTGGTATGGCAATCTCTCAGCCTGACATAGTGATCTCTCAGCCTGGCGTAGCTGTCTCTTGGACTGCCATGCCAGTCTCTTGCTCTGGTGTGGTGATCTCTTGGCACAATGTGATGGTGTCTCAGCCTGGTGTGGCTATAACTCATCCTGCTGTGGCGATCTCTTTCCCTGGCGTGTTGATCTCTCGGCCTGACGTGGCGATCTCTCACCCTGGCATGGTGATCTCTCACCCTGGCATGTTGGTCTCTCGTCCTGGCGTGGCGAACTCTCACCCTGGCATGGTGATCTCTCACCCTGGTGTGTTGATCTCTCGTCCTGGTGTGGCGATCTCTCACCTTGGCGAAATTATCTCTCGCCCTGTCATGGTGATCTCTCGTCCTGGCGTGGCGATCTTTCAGTGGCCCTACATGGTGATCTCTTGGCCCGGCATGGTGGTCTTCCGGTGACACAGGCTAATCTCTCCACCTGGCGTGGCCTTAGCTTGGACTTCCAGCCTTGTAGTGATTCCTTGAAGTGTGGTCCTACTGCAGTTAAGCACTTTAAAAGACTGTAATGTTTGAACTTTCAGCTTTATTTCTTTATTTTCTACTTAAAACTAAGAAGGTCTGCAATGTGTAACTTTTAACTTTATTTCATGTTTTACGCTACACTATAATTACTGCAATGTTTAATTTTTAGCTTTGCTCTTTCTTTCTACTTTGTTTTTGACATTCTGTACCTAGGTACTTGTACCTAAGATGGCGCCGTGTGTGGAGACTTTACTTTTGTACTTGAGTACACATGACAAGAAACTCAAATCAAATCATTCTTAAATTTGGTTATACTCAGTCACATTCAGACTAGCCTTTGAGTTACTCAGAAAAAATGAGTGGAGTTTATGACTTGAGTAGTTAAAGCTCTCCCCTAAAGAAATTCAAAATGGTGATTGGTCACAGTTGAAGGAGTTTGAACACATGACGCATTCTGCACATTCCAAACCATCTCCGTTTTCCCTGAGTTCAATGGTACTAAAGAAACTAATCATCAATCACATGTTGTTGTAGAAATAGTGTCTGTAACGGAGAACAGTACAACACCATAACCACATTTCCCACATTGAATAGTCAGCTGCTTTACACCAGATGTCATTGCCTTGTGTTGGTTCCAGGATTTTCTTTTCTGCACAGAAACATCCTGCTACAATCTCAGTAAAATTCTAAAATAATAGGAATAAGACATAGTCCAAGCCAATTCAGTGATGTGAATACCTACCACATTTGTTCAGGCCAAATGTAGAGCCTGCACAGAGAGCGACTGTGTATTGTTAGATATTCAAATGGCAGCTAACTAAGGTAAGTAGACAATCCTTGAGAGAATCAAGGCTGGGTTAAGTATTAGACTGGGAGGATCCAGGCATTAGGTAAATTATCGTTGTAGTTTGAATGTTTTGTAGTCACTCATGAACAACATTTGGGAGAGATCATAGTATCTTAGGCAGGATAAGGCAATCAAATTACAATTGCAATGCTGATTTAGTAATAATTTTGCCATCAGTGGCATTGGTGAAGTTTGTCCATTTCTGGTCTCTTGCACCTACCCCCAGTTTTAATCGTAACTTCAGTTGTTTAGACCTTAGCACTGGAATTCCCTTCCTAAACACCTCCAGCTCTCTACCTTTCAGTCCTGCATTAGCATGCTTTAAAATCATTATCCTAATATCTCTTTCAGTGGCTTGATGCCTAATTATAGCTTGACAGATTAGCTTGCCTTAGAATATTTTGCTATATTAACAGTGCTATATAAATAAAAGTTGTTTTTTGTTGTTCACCTTCTCATTTGTTGAATGTGAATACTGAGTCTCCAAATGGTCTATACGGTAAATGGGAGCAAAATGGACACTGGCATAAAATGCCAACTGCTAAACCGATCCAGATAAGCTTACTGGAAACTGAAAGTACATGTGAATGGATACAGCCAAGAGTTCAATAACTCCTCTTAATTAATGCAGCTTTCCAAAGGTTCCAATGGACTTCATCAAAAGGAGACACTGTACATTGTCAGACATGAAACTTTGATATTTATGAATTCTAAAGGAATGATAGATTGTTTGATGTTATTTCAAATTACTGTCTATAAGCAAACTTGTTGGTATTTAGGTTGATCCAAAATAGCTAAAGCATTTTTCCTGAATGAGTTGCTTACATTCAGAATCGTTTTTCACACTCCATTTTCAAATCTAAAATTTCTCCTGGAAGCAAATGCTGACTATTTACTCCTATGTGGAAATGCCATTTGACGTGATGCGATCTCAACTGAACTGTTAACTTCTGCAAGCCGTAGAAAATATTTGGGAAAAGTTGACTTTTTAAAAACATTTTTTCTGAATGAGGATCCCTGAGTCCAGTTGCTATATTGAAGGGTGACAGGTCAAGGATCGAATATGGTCTGTTTGACTCAGACAAGCTGAGCTCAAAGAACAATTGACAGTGAGGGTGGGTATATATGCTAATTGATCAGAGCAAAATTCTAAGCAAATTAAACTGATTGCTCATTTTACTTCTCCTCCAACCTACCCTTCCCTATCCCAGGCAGGCTGTTATATGTGCTTACTATCTTTTACGTATTAGATAGCTCAGAACAATTCAAAGACAACATTAGTTTCTAAGTGTGCAGCAGGTTTATTTCTAAATATTTTAAATCATATCTGCAATCCCCATGATTATGGTTTAGGTTCAAGTAACTTCCATGTCATCTGCTTTCTTTGCTCTGAATCCACACTCAGCCTTAATTAATCAAGCATAGTGAGCATAGATCAGTCACCAGACTCAAATGATCAAACACGGAACACAAGTTTTATCATTGAATATCACATTGCCTGCAGGCTGAGTTTACAGCAGCTGAGGACTGAGAGTATTATGCATTGCTTTCCCTGACAGGAGAGATACGAAAAACATCTAAAAAATTCAGAATGCACAGAAGGAGGGAAAACATGACAGCTTCCACAGTGAGAAGCAAACAATCTAACAACCAAGAGACTGAGGAATAAAAGGTGTGAAAGGGAAACATAAATATAAAAAGGAGACTTGAAACAAAACACAGAAACACTTTCATTAATGGGTCAGTGAGTAAATGAATCACTTTAGGTCCGGAGCTATGCTTATATCAGCAAATTATATATGCAATCGTTGCCTAATTCACTACTTCGATCATCTAAAGGAATTAGAGAGAAATGTTCTAAATCTTTTTTCTCCTTATTGTTACTCTTTCCACCCACTCCTCCCTTCCGCCATTTTGTTTAATTTAATTTTCTTCACTTTTAGATTACATGCTTGATTCTGTAACTGTCCCAAATCCTACTGGTTCAGGCGTCATGGCTCTGGGTCAGTGTTCATAGGCCAGCTCCTCTTTCCCTGCTCAGCAAATTCCTGCAACAGGGCCCTCAGACGGCTTTCCAGAGAGAATGGGGAACACTACAGTTAGATTCATGTTCCTTGGCCAATGAGAGGAAAGATGAGCTGAAACTGTTGCTAATCAATCAATGAAGGATATTTGGCTGGACCTTGCATGTGATTCTCCATATCGTTGAATGGTCTCCTGGACTGTCTTCATAAATGGCTATTATATGGAAAGTTTGATGGATTATGTGATGCTGCACAAACTTTGAAGGATGAGGGGAAAATAGTCAAATAAGAAAAGTTAGGGAATCTTTATAATCTTTACCTAAGCCTTCACATTTCATGGTTTCTATACTTAGAAGCTCATGGGTACATTGAATAAGATGGAAGAAAGCAATCAAAGTACAGTACAAGTGAAAGTCTTAGTGAACCAAATATTAAGTTCAAGAAGAGACACATTTTTGTCAAAGTTTTCATCTTGTATACATCTGGACAATTCGCAAGAAGGCTAATTGAAGGGGAAAAGTGACATTTATAATGTATGAGAAGAGAGTGCTGTTTGGTTGGCAAGTGAACTCAGATTGGAACCCTCTCATGCAGTACAATTTATTTTATTCATTCCCAGGGTGAGGGCATTGCAGGCAAAGCCAGCATTTACTATCCATCTCTAATTGCCCAGAGGGCAGTTAAAAATCAACCACATTACTATGAGTCTGGAGTTACATGTGAGGCCAGGTGAGGATGGGCTGGAAATTATTCAAGCAGATGGGTTTTTCCTGATAATCAACAATGGATTCATGGTCATCCTTAAACTCTTAATTCCAGATATTTATTGAATTCAAATTCCTCTCTCTGCCATAGTGAGATTCAAACCTGAGTTTGCAGAACATTGCCTGGATATCTGGATTGACAGTGAAAATACCGCTAGGCTATCACCTCCTCTGAATAAATATGAGGTTTCCCTTGGAGTTGCTATTCTTGTGGCACGGTGACTCAGTGGTTAGCACTGCTGCCTCACAGCGTCAGGGACCTGGGTTTGATTCCAGCCTAGGGCAACTGCCTGTGTGGAGTGTGCGAATTCTTCCCATTTCTGCATGGGTTTCCTCTGGGTGCTCCGGTTTCCACCCACAATCCAAGATGTGCAGGTCAGGTGGATTGGCTATGGTAAATTGCCTATAGTGTTAGGTGCATTCATCAGAAGGAGATGGGCCTGTGTTGGTTGCTCTTCAAAGGGTTGCTGTGGACTTGTTGGGCCGAAGGGCCTGTTTCCACAATGTAGGCATTCAAATCTAATCTTGTGAATGGTCCTGGTGAGCACAATATAAAAAGCTTCAATAAAATGCACTTTTTTCAGTAATATTCAAGTTCTCTACTAACACATGACTAAACATTAAGCTATTAATGGAGTGAACATTCATGGGGTTATATTTCCTTTGGTCTCTAGGGTAATATGCCAAGGTTGCAAAATCCTTTGAGAAAATTCAAGGATGTTGGACATATTATATTTTTGTACGTATGTTGGAATGCTGTTATAAAAGTTAGTGACATGTGCAAAAGTGTAACCTGATAGATGTGCATCTCTTCCAAGTGGTCAAGTGTAAGGTTCATTTGAATTGATTTCTTATTCCTCTATTTATAAACGATAAATATTGAATAAGCAGTTAACTTTTCATAGATGTGGTCCAGAATGATAATCACCAAATCATTCTATTCTCGAACATTTAGAGTCTAAGACTTGGCATGTCACTGATGCTAAAGATTGCATCCATAGTCTGAGCAACTTGGATAGATTTAGAGTGAACTGGAATATGAAGAAATTATTTCCCAGAAAACAGGGTGATCTCATTCTTGTAATGACTGGAGAACATTCAACGTACAAATATGTGAATCAAGACCAGGAGTAGGTCACTCCACATTTGATACCTCCTTCACCTTTCAATAAGGACCTCGTTATTCCAGTGTCCCCTAAAAACCTTTCACCCACTTGTTGATGAACAATCTTCAGACATCAAATTTTAGTTATGTTCAATTAGAAATCCAGCCCCTGTGCTTCACAGTCAACCTTTCAGTCTGTTCATACCTGCATGGATTACAACACCCAGGCGAGTTGTAATCATTTAAATATCTTACTGCAGCACACTGGGCCATGCTTGTAGGTTGAATTATTATGAATAGCAGAGACCAATTACCTTTGTGACCATTCTTCCTGATATACTCTGTGTGAGTAATGGTAAACCTCATTGAACCATGCTGGTTGCTGAAGCATCTTGCAGTGATCTGATGACAGCTGGATGTCTTATCACATTCATCATTAGCCTGAAACAGTGAGGCAAAGGAGCAAAGAATGTAGCTCGTCTTGCTTTATCCAAGGAATATATTTGCTTCATTCCATTGCCTTCTCTTCCCTGTGTATATAATCCACGCTGGGGATATTATTTAAGACATGAAACGCTTTGGTATTTTTCACAAGACAATTATCAAGCACGTGTGCATTACAGCAGTACAGATCAGTCCATTTGCTGCTGTCATCTCTCGCACTGCTCTTTGCCTCAATCTCTGCCTGAGAACAATGTTACTGCGACATAGTGCAATTCATTTTGACAGGCTTTTGTCTAGTGAACTGACCATTCAAAGTTTCCAAGCCGAAGATTAAATTTGGAGGATTTTCTGCAACATGGGTTCATGCTTGTAATGAAGCAAATGCCGTGCTTCTTAGAGCCTGGCTTGTTGGAAACTCAAGCAGCTGTGAAATTGGTTCAACTCCACATTCCAAAGTGCAATATGATCATTATGAGTTGTTCTTGAAAAGGGAACAAAGGGAACTGGAGTTCCTTGCTGACTTGTGTTTCATTTGCTTTGAAGTTAGTTTCAGCATATCTGCAAGCCAGTTCCTGTCCTGGGTTGAAGACTGGAGGAAATGAGTCAGAAGACTTGCAGACCCAGGAATGACAGATGGAGTTACAGGGATGGGTTATCACTTCACTCTTTGGTAACAAGGGTAAGCATCTCACCTCGTCATCCTCCTCTCTGTGGGACTTTCACATTTTGTTTGAACTTTACAACCTCTTTGACAAATGCATTTCTTTGATGAATTAACTTGTTGACAGGAAGGAACTGGGAAAAAAAATTGGCACATCATATTAATAATGCATGCTTTTAGGTTTATAATTCCCAACAACAGAAGTTTAAATCAGGTTCTCCTGCACTAAGTGTGCAACAATTTGGCCAGATCTGTTCTTGGAGATTGGGAGTGGAATTCTAACACACCAGGAGCACTCCAGGTTCCAATACCAAACGATGGCACAACCATAATATTATTCATCAACATGAAGGAAAGTAAACAAAGCATGATTTTGAGACAGGCTTAAAGCTCATGGTGGTTCTATACTGGCAATGATAATCCCCACAATGCATTTAATTAAACAAAGGAATGCAGATATTGGCAATCCAAAACGAAAGTGGAAATTGCTGGAGAAACTCAGCAGGTCCAAAAGCATTGATGGAGGGAGAGCCAAGTCAACATCTTGAGACTAGTGATCATTCTAAGATGTTAACTCAGCTTTCTTGCCACTGATGCTGTCAGACCTGCTGTGTTTTTTCAGCAATTTTTGTTTGTTATGGCGATTGAACTGTACATTTTCTATTTTAATTTCAAGAATTTCCACAACAATTTTTACCAGTGTTTACTTGACTCCATCTGTTCACTGACTAGGCTGCTTTTTGGTAAACAGGTTTATCAAATTTCATTTTTATTGTAAGATTATGAGTTTTTCAGAGATTTCAACTGATGAGTTGGTTTCAAAGATTTTGCACACTTTTCTTGAACTGAAAATCAATGGCTTTGATTGCGATGTCTTTGTGTGTAATTAAACAGGGAAGCAATTATATTTAAGGATATTTATTCTTATTTCCCTCACCAGTGGGATACAAACACAAGTATTAAAGCAAAACATCTCCAGCATCTCTGCGCATATTGTGTTTGAAATTAAGTCCCCCATTAGACTCTTTGTATTCTTTTATCTGGGCCAGGATATTCACAGAACCTTACACAGTTACTGCAGATAACTCTGGTTTTATCTCAGCTCCCTGTTGAAATGCCTGTGGCACTTTTATGCATCCTCTTATGTATACACAGCTAGGGCTTGAGGTGAAGACCAGTCTGCTCTCCCACCAGGGAATGCATTAACTCATCAGCAGAAAAATGCCCTTACAGTCTGCCACTGGTTGACTGGTTGGGAGTTATTCAAGTAATTTCGAACATTTGGAACTCAATTAATGATTTTGCATATCAAAATGAACTGCTGTATTATGGCAAGCTGGTTCTCAATTACATACCTTACATACCATGGGGTTTTAACTACTTTGAGACTCCATTGCCATTAAAAAGATTACGTAAAGACCAAACTGACTTCAGTGAAAGCAAAGGGTTGTGATCAGATTTGCGTGACCTCAATCAAGTCTTTAACCTTGAATATGATTCAAAGGTTCAGTCATGGTTGTCAAATGAGGGAGATTTCTTTTGTGAATTGATTTAGCATCCTGAAAATCTTTGTTAGTCATGAAATGATTTGGAGTGAGAAACACCGACTTACTATTTGACACCTTCACTTCCTGCTGGACCTGCATGCTTACCTTCAGAGACTGGTGTGCAAGGACACCCAGGTTTCATTGAACATTCTCCTCTCTCAATTTATAGCCATTTAGACACCCTTGAGGGTGGCACTGTGGCTGAGTGGTTAGCACTGCTACCTCACAGCACCAGGGACCCAGTTTTGATTCCAGCCTCGGGCAACTGTCTGTGTGGAGTTTGCACATTCTCCCCATGTCTGCGTGGTTTTCCTCCGGGTGCTCCAGTTTCCTTCCACAATCCAAAGGTGTGCAGGTTAGATGAATTGACCAAACTAAAATTGCCCATAGTGTTCAGGGATGTGCAGGCTAGGTGCATTAGTCAGAGGTAAATCTAGGATAATAGGGTATGGGATTGGGTCTGGGTGAGTTATTCTTGGAGGGTCGGTGGGGACTTGTTGGACCAAAGGGCCAGTTTCCACACTGTAGGGATTCTGCTCTATTTGAGATAATAACCTGCTTCATGTTTTTGCTCCTAAAGTGGATAACTTCACATTTATCCACATTATTCTTCACCTGCCATGCATCTCCTACATGCTCAACTTGTCCAAATCACAAGGAGGCACCTCTGCATTGTCCTCACAACTCATCCTTCATTACTGCTGTATGCATTGTGTAGATTTGGAGATATTCCATTTATTTTCTTCCTCTAAATCATTACTGTATATTGGGAATGGCTGGGGTCTTAGCTCTGATCTCTGGGGTACCCCACTAGTCGCTGCCTGCCTTTCAGAAAAAAATCAATTTTCTACAATTATTTGTTTCCTGTATGCCATTTTGATTTTTATCCATCTCAATACACTATTCCTAATCCTATAAACTTTAATTTTACACATAAATCTCTTACATGGAACTTTATTAAAAACCTTCTGAGTGTCCAAATAAACTCCATCCACCGGCTCCCTCTCATCAACACAACTACTTGTTATAATCTTGAAGAATTTCCAATATTTTCATCGCTACATCTTTCTATAGCTTCTCTAAAGCTCTATCTTTCTCTTTTTATGTTATTCATCAGATATTCAAAACGGCATCAGATCATTGCGACAGTGAAATTTGTCTTTTCACTGTATTTTTCTGTGTTTCCCACTGTAAAATACACGTGACAATTAAATCATTCATATTCACAATAGATTTGTCACACATGCTTTCCCTTCCGTAAATCTGTACTTACTTTGTCTAACCCTGTCACTGTTTTCCAATTGCTCTGGACTCTAAACTTTTTCCCACTATCAACGTCACACTGGCTGGTTTATGATTCCTGTTTTCTCTCTGCTTCCCTGAACCAGACAGAGGCGAGAGTAGAGTAATTTTTTATCGGTCATTTCTACCATATACAACTGATACAGTAGAAATGAGACAGTGTTCCTTCTGGACCGAGGGTGCTCCATGGACAGCACAAACTACACAATTGTACATGGCATAAAGTGCATAGGAAGTGCAAAACACACAAGTTACAGTGTAATAGAAGAATGATGAATGATAGACATTTTTCTAGCAGTAATACGAAAGAATTTCAGATGGGAAAGAGTCTGATCATACTGAGTCAAGGAACCTGATGGTTTGGGGGAAGAAATTGTTGCACAGTCTGGCAGTGAGAGACCGAGTACTCCGGTAACTTCTGCCAGATGGCAGGAGGAAGCAGAGTCTGAGTGAGGGGTGTGTGGGGTCTTCCACAATGCTCTTAGCCTTTCGGATACAGCTTGTGGAGTAAATGGCTGTAATGGAGGGAAGAGAGACCCCGATGATCTTTTCAGTAGTCCTCACTATCCATTGTTGGGTCATACGATCCGAGATGGTGCAGTTTCCGAATCAGTCAGCGATGCAGCAGCTCAAGGTACTCTCGAAGAATGTGGTGAGGATGGCGGTGAGGATTGTGAAAGTGCCTTTCTTGGCTATGGAGCTGGTGAGCTGCCACTGAGAAAGTGAATATCTATTATTTTACTCTCATCACGTTGATCATCAGTATTGTTTGCCATCCAACAATGACCACACCTCAAATACAGAATTGCCAGAGAATGGCCAGTTTCGAGTAGAGTCTGAAAGTGTAAGGAGCTAAACAAAGAGCCCTATAGCCATAATTTTTGTTAGAATATTTGTGGGTTTATGGAGCTACCATATTCAGATAGTACTTAAAATGTAAATACAATTCAGGTCAGATTGAATTTGCCAATTGAGCAGCAGAGATTTTAATTTTAAAATCATATTCCTGTTTTTTTTTATGTAGAAACTAGTCATCACTTCTAAGTCTTCCAGATGAAATGGCTCCAGTACGGGGAGCATTTGGAAAACATTCCCAACTCCTTAATGATAAATTATTCTCCTTTACAGTCTGTTTCATCGGCAAAACGCCACCAAAAACATTCATCCCTACTCTTTAGAGATTCAGTTACCACAGTTCAAGAAAATTTGAGATGCTCAGGCAGGAACTTGTTTTAAATATTGGCTTGGTCGATGCAGAGTGACCTCTAAACTATGCATAAAATATTTGAATTTGATAGTTGCAAACTACGTTGAGAAAATACTCTCCTTCCAAAGTTAAAAGAAATCAAGTACATTTGCTGTTTTCATAGGTTCCTTATAAATATTAATTATAAAAATGTCTTTACTGTATAAGCACTGGGTCTACCTCTGGCTTTTTCACAGAAGGGTTTTCCAACTTCCTTTTATTATTTTCATGTAAGCACTGTCAGATGTCTCTAGACTCTCGCTGACTAGAATCTGGGGAAACTATTTATCCCACAGAACAGTTTCATGGACTGAACCTTGCATTAAGTAGAGGCACTGCACAGACTCAGCAAAAAGAAACCCAACATGGAGAAATAACATGTACTGAATAGAGGATCAAACAGAAAGGCAGTAAGGATTGAAAAAGGCATAATATCCAACTGCAGTAATGATAAAGAAAAGCAGGAGCTCTGCACAGTGAACAGAGTACTATGGGATACGTTACTGATTAGGCACAACATTAAATGGAGACACTCTGATGACACAAATCTAGGATTCCAATTAGCAATAGATGGATGTAAAGCTACTGAGTAGACCCTGAAACCTGTGTGAAATTGTGAAAGCGCCATCAAGACTCAAGAAGTGAATAATTTAAATGGAAGTACTACACTGGTGTCCTGATGTTACTGAAGGATGTGTTTATGGTGAGAAGGGGTGTTCGTGGAACATAATCTTTTCATACAAGTTGTATCAGTGACTCGTATCATAGTTCCTGAAATAACACTGTCAGAATACTAGTGCATGAATACTTAATACAGGAGCATGGAATTTCTTTACAATGGTCTATAACTACAAGATTTCTGATGTTCAGTAGAATAGTCGACATCTCACCTCTGGCAGCACAGTGCAATGGAGTCAATGCAGTATAGTCAAGCAATCATGTGTATTGTCATAGTCATGTAATGTAGCTAAAGCACTAGCAAGCATAGAATTCAGACAATGTGCAAGTTCGACATCTTATACAAATATAAATAGTTAGTGCTGTTAATAAACTTCAGGACATCTGTCTCAACACGAATCTTGTCTTTGTGGGAAATGTTACATGGGTTAGCATGGGTGAAGCAGTGGCTAGCACTACTGCCTTACACCACCAGGAACTTGGGTTTAATCCTAACCTTGCGCAACTGTTTGTGAAGTTTACACATTCTCCCCATGTCTGGGTGGGTTTCCTCTGGGTATTCTACTTTTTACGCATAGTCCAAAGGTGTGCAATTTAGTGGACTGGCCATGCTAAATTGTCCCTTGTGTCCACAGATGTACAGGCTAGGTAGATTAGCCATGATATATGCAGGGTTATGGGGAATAGGGTGGAAGGCTGGATCTGTGTGGGATGCACTTTAGAGGATCACTACAGACTCAAGGTGACAAATCCACACGGTAGGGATTCCAAGATTTGGAAACCCTCAGATCATAATATATTAGTGGTGGTGCTTAACCTAAGAAACCACATCAATAACCTTAATATTTGCTTAATTTTAGTCAAGCAAATCAATCTGTAAAAATAATAAAATACTTGTACAGGGATATTTTAAGTGTTTATCTGGTAATAGCTTCAAAGCCTACAGGTTTAAACAATTAGGAAATTTCTTTATGGGAATTTTCTTTATGGCGGTTACTTACACAGAATGTTGGTTTGTTGTCAACAGGAGCATTGGACCTAATTTTGGGTTTCATAGATTGTGATGATGTTAAAGGGGACTCAGATAAACTTTATAAAAACAGTTCCAGAGATGAAGAATTTCTGTTATGAAGAAAAAATGGAGAATTTGTGACAGCTTATTTTTGAGAAGAGAAGATTAAGAGAGGAGATTTGGTTTCTTTGAGCTATCCAAAATCATGAAAGGTCTCAACAGCTTAAATAGGGAAAAAAGTGCGTCCATTTCATAGAAGGATTGAGAACCGAATGGTGTACATTTGAGATAAATGACAAAAGAAGCAATTCGACTTAAGGAGACACTCTTCCACACAGTGAGTGGTTAGAATCTGGAATACATTACCTGAGAGCATGGTGGAAGGAGGGTCAATTGAGGCTTTCTAGATGGAACTGAACTATTATCTGAAAAGGAAGAACGTGTGGGGCTATGGGGATAGGGTTGGGAATAGCATTAGATAACTTACTGCTATAGAGAGCTAGTACAGACATGATGAATGAATGGCCTCTGTTTGCATTGTAATCATTCTGTGATTCTGTGATGTTGTGAAGTGACGACCCAATTACTTCATGAGGCGATGGAAGCTCAAACTATTGGATAGTATGAGCACAAAGCTAGTAATGTCCCATGCCAGTAGGTTTGAAAGTGGGGAGCAGGGCAGGGGTGGTGGTGGTGATACTTGGCCCATTCTCTATCCACCTGTCCTTAATCCAACATAATTTACTATCAGCAGGTTGGGTAGCAGCAACTCCCTCTGTCCCTCCCCCACTTATGTGTCAATTGAGGCCTTTAAGTGGGCCGGTAATGCTCACTTAAGGACATCACCTTGCGCCCGGCTCTGGGATTTAACCTGCAGTGGGTGATGGTCGATGGTGGAATTTGAATTCAGTAAAAATCCAGAATTAAGAGTCTAATGATGACAATGAATTCATTGTCAATTGTTGGAAAAACCGTCTGGTTCACTCATGTCCTCTCCGGAAGAAACCCCTCGTCTTTAACTTGTCGAGCCTACGTGTGACTCGAGACCCACAGAAATGTGATTGACTCTTAACTGCCGTATGGGGAATTGGGGCTGGCCAATAAATGCCGGACTACCCAGTGACACGCTCATCCGTGAAAGAATTATTTTACACAAAGTGTAGGAGAAAGTTCAATTACCTTCTCTGCAGGTGTAAATGCCACCATCTTCCCACCAATATCTCTGACTCAATCTATCTTTGTTACTATACCCATCTCTCACTAAGATTCATACTCTACCACTTTCATTACTGCTTGCAATATCTTCTCTCACTCACCCCGACACTAACTCTGCCTACCCCCTGCACTACCTACTCACTCGGGACAGCTCCAACCTGCACCAACGAATAACTGCCATGCCACCCAATTTCATCTCTTGAATTATATGCCTCTCTCATTCCAAGAGTAGAACAGTCTAAAATAGGATAGAAAGATTGAAAATAGGTGCTGGGCTGCCTGATATTCAGTTCCTCCCCCCCTTATGCAGAGATCATCCTGAATCTGCCTGTCCCAAGCGACTGACTGACCATGTCCAAGCCCCTTAACTGGTATTGGAGGATGCTCTTGACTTACTGAGCAGGGACCCTGAGTAAAGGTGATCCTCTTTGACTTGACTAAGGTCTGATGATAAACACAGCAAATATTCTTGGCTTTGTGCCTGCATTAAACAGCAAGGCAATGCATGCGTACTGTGAACCTGTTATCACTGGCTCAGGGTGACAAATTTCAATGAGGCTAGGCAAGGCAAGGTGGGGACACTCTGAGCATCCAGGTAGGTTCGGAATGTGTGAGGCTGAAGGTGTAAACCGACATGCTGGAGCGGGCAGCATGTGCCAATCAGTACATACCCCTCAGTGTACACTGTCCTTGCAGCAGCCCTTCATGCTAATTGCTGGTCTGCCCTGCAATGATGGTCTACACTTCCTAGTCATTCTGCACGTGGATCAGAAAGGTGCCAGACAGGTCCTGTGGCGTTCGCAAATGTTGAACGGTAAAGTGGGGTGTATGTAGTCAGTGAAGAGAAAATGAGGTCTGCAGATGCTGGAGATCAGAGATGGAAATGTGTTGCTGGAGAAGCGCAGCAGGTCAGGCAGCATCTAGGGAACAGGAGAATCGACGTTCCTGAAGAAGGGCTAATGCCCGAAACGTCGATTCTCCGGTTCCCTAGATGCTGCCTGACCTGCTGCGCTTCTCCAGCAACACATTTCCATGTATGTAGTCAATGCCTATGGAGCAAGTCCTAGGATGTTGGTGCCTGATAGCCAACATGGAGATTGTTTGGGTCAAGTGGTAACCTGTAGTCGCAAATTACCGACTCTGACTTGCAGACTCTGAATTCACGGTGTTTAGTTTGCTCACAGCGGGGTGGGGGGGGTGAGATTTGCAGTTTATAAGGCCATTGTCAAGCAGTAATCCCCTGATAATAGGCAACTTATTGATTCCTACCAATAAACTTGCCTTGATGCCCAGACTTAGTTAAAAGATGCAGCAAAGTGCTCCTAACTTTGAGATAAGCCTCACTGGACTTCTGTTGTGATTCTGCCACATTTCTCATGACAGTTTACACCATTACAGCCCCTGTAAGATTCCAAACATTGCCTCAAATCCTGCATTAAACCTTGCCCTAAAAGAATCAGCTTAACATCTGCTTAAAAGAACAACGGAGACTGAGCACTTATAAGTATTGAAATAATAAATGAAGAAGTTGCTCACTAGAAGTGTTTGACCGTCGTTGCACCGCTGTTAAAATCTAGACTTAATCAAAGCAGAGTGGCAGAGATTAAGGAAGGGGAACAAGGGAAAGTGAGAACTAGGTGTACTCAGTATTCAAAAGAATATTGCCTGTGACAAGTTGCAATGCCAGAAGATAGCCGAGGATGAGAGAAGGTTGTCACAACCAAAGTTAACAGCTCTAAATGCCTGATGGCACAAGGGTTTTACCATTCTGCTTTGAGTAATGCAGTGCTCTTCTCCCCTTTATACTAATGGCATTGTAAACGTCAAAGTTTGTGCGAAGATTTGTAGCTCGGGTGCTCGTTGTTCTGGTTCTGTTCGCCGAGCTGGAAGTTTTTGTTGCAAACGTTTCGTCCCCTGGCTAGGCGACATCATCAGTGCTTGGGAGCCTCCTGCGAAGCGCTTCTTTGATGTTTCCTCCGGTGTTTATAGTGGTCTGTCCCTGCTGCTTCCGGTTGTCAGTTTCAGCTGTCCGCTGTAGTGGTTGGTATATTGGGTCCAGGTCGATGTGTTTGTTGATGGAGTTTGTGGATGAATGCCATGCCTCTAGGAATTCCCTGGCTGTTCTCTGTCTGGCTTGCCCTATGATAGTAGTGTTGTCCCAGTCGAATTCATGTTGCTTGTTGTCTGCGTGTGTGGCTACTAAGGATAGCTGGTCGTGTCGTTTCGTGGCTAGTTGATGTTCATGTATGCGGATTGTTAGCTGTCTTCCTGTTTGTCCTATATAGTGTTTTGTGCAGTCCTTGCATGGTATTTTGTACACTACATTAGTTTTGTTCATGTTGGGTATCGGGTCCTTCGTTCTGGTGAGTTGTTGGTCTGAGCGTGGCTGTTGTTATGAGTCCTAGGAGTCGCAGTCGTCTGGCTGTCAATTCCGAGATGCTCCTGATGTATGGTACTGTGGCTAGTCCTTTTGGTTGTGGTATGTCCTCGTTCTGTGGTCTTTCTCTTAGGCATCTGTTGATGAAGTTGCGCGGGTATCCGTTTTTGGCGAATACCTTGTATAGGTGTTCCTCTTCTTCTTTTTGCAGTTCTGGTGTACTGCAGTGTGTTGTGGCCCTTTTGAATAGTGTCCTGATGCAGCTTTGTTTGTGTGTGTTGGGGTGGTTACTTTCATAGTTTAGGACTTGGTCTGTGTGTGTGGCTTTCCTGTATACCCTTGTAGTGAATTCTCCGCTCCGAAAACACACCGGATCATCAACGCCACACTCACAGGAATCCGATTCACGAGAGAAGAAGAAAAGGATAGCCAACTCCCATTCCTAGACGTGATGGTACAGAGAACACCGAACGGAGAATTCACTACAAGGGTATACAGGAAAGCCACACACACAGACCAAGTCCTAAACTATGAAAGTAACCACCCCAACACACACAAACAAAGCTGCATCAGGACACTATTCAAAAGGGCCACAACACACTGCAGTACACCAGAACTGCAAAAAGAAGAAGAGGAACACCTATACAAGGTATTCGCCAAAACCGGTTACCCGCGCAACTTCATCAACAGATGCCTAAGAGAAAGACCACAGAACGAGGACATACCACAACCAAAAGGACTAGCCACACTACCATACATCAGGAGCATCTCGGAACTGACAGCCAGAGTACTGTGACCCCTAGGACTCATAACGGCACACAAACCAACAGCCACGCTCAGACCAACAACTCACCAGAACGAAGGACCCGATACCCAACATGAACAAAACTAATGTAGTGTACAAAATACCATGCAAGGACTGCACAAAACACTATATAGGACAAACAGGAAGACAGTTAACAATTCGCATACATGAACATCAACTAGCCATGAAACAACACGACCAGCTATCCTTAGTAGCCACACACGCAGACAACAAGCAACATGAATTTGACTAGGACAACACTACCATCATAGGGCAAGCCAGACAGAGAACAGCCAGGGAATTCCTAGAGGCATGGCATTCATCCACAAACTCCATCAACAAACACATTGACCTGGACCCAATATACCAACCACTACAGCGGACAGCTGAAACTGACAACCGGAAGCGGCAGGGACAGACCATTATAAACACCGGAGGAAACATCAAAGAAGTGCTTCGCAGGAGGCTCCCAAGCACTGATGATGTCGCCTAGCCAGGGGACGAAACGTTTGCAACAAAAACTTCCAGCTCGGCGAACAGAACCACAACAATTGTAAACATCAGTTTCAACAGGAGTAAGCTGGGTTCAGACATGGATATATTGAACAAGAAGAGAATAAATTAAGTCAGCCGGCACAAATAGTGGATTATTCTGAACCAGACCAAAGAACAAAATAGCACAGTCACATTACCACCTGGAAAAACAGTTGCCAGGTTAGTTCCATTTTTTCTAATTACTAATATCCTTTCTGTATTTTCTTCCCATTGTTTACAGGTCAGATCAAAGACACCAGTCCAAATAAACCACCTCTTGAATCAAATGGAAATCTGCAGGATTATACCTTGCTGCACTCTGTCATCCTGATGGCTTTTGAGACAGTATTTGTGTTACTGCTAATGCATCCAACTGTATTAAAACCTTTGAAGGGCTCATGTTCAGTAAACATTCTGACTTACAGTTAACTTTTCATCATAAAATCAAGGGGGAAAGGGAGGCAGTGGATTGAACCAAGAGAAATATAGTAACCCTTTGTTAGACCGAATGCCTCAACCAAATTGATTAGATGGAAAGGAAGAACAAAAATTATAAATACAATAAGGAGATTGTTTGACATAGTATTGCACCTTTATGTGAGAGAGAAATTGCAGTTATCTAATGCCTTTCATAACCCCAGGACATTTCAAAGAATTTCAAAAGCACTTTGTTTAAAAGTATAGTCACGGTTGTAATGTTGGAAATTGCAACACACAACTTGTGCACATTAAGTCCCACAAACAGCTAAATGATCAGATACTTTGAGATAAATGATCAGATAATATGGTATTTAGTGATGTTTGACTTGAGATAAGTGTTGGCCAAGACAGGGACAGAAATCCCTTGTTGTTTTTTCAAGTTGTGCCACAGGATCTTATATACCATTGTGAATGACAAATGTCTCATATGAAAGACAGTTCCTATAATCTTTCATCATTTCCTCTGTACTGCCCTGAGGTGTAAGTAGAGATAATGTACTCAAGTTGCTTGACCCCAGGGTTTAGAAGTTAATGTGCTATAACTGAGTTATTGTTGACACTTTCAGCCATTTAATTTTGTTCTAGTTCAGCCTCAGCCAGTAGAAAAAAAGTGTACTGATGTTATCATGGGACCAAGTGGGTTTGGAAACTTGGAAGTGGATAACTCGTTTACCCATTGAACCTAATGTTGGTCACATTTTTGTATCCAAAAATATTACCAATGAAAAATATCAGTATTTTAGAAATTATATAACAAATCTGGATGACCTGTTCTGGCACAGTGATAAAATCCCTGCATGTCCATCACATAGACCATGGTTACAACCCCAGCTACACCAGAGCTGTGTCATAACATGCCTGAACAGGTTGATTAGAAATATCTCCAATCAACCTTTTCCCACAGACTTGGAATGAATTTGAAAATTTTGGGCATCTTGTGGTGCAGTGGTTGTGTCCTTACCTGTGAGCTAGAAGGTCTGGATTCATGTGACACTCTGGAGGTGTACCATAACATGGCTGAACAAGTTGCTTCAAAATATCCATAAATGTTTTGGTTATTCAATTCAAAATGAATTGGGAAGCTAAGTAATTAGACAAGACAGATGAGATTTGACAGCATTGGTTTGTTGAATTTTTTTGGACATGTATTGCAAACAGCCTGTTTAAAATGTTTTTCTACACCTCTGAAGCAAGTGGGCCTTGAACCTGGGACATCCAACTCAGAAATAGGGACACTTTGTAATTGTTTTCTTTCTTTTTACACCCAGAAGTGCTATCACACACAACTGAGCGACTTCCTCATCACCTAAATCATCGTGACTTTTTTAAAGTTATTTTTCCTTTTTAAACATTAACCAGCACCACCAATAAAACACTCGTGTAGCCAATTAAACATTTACATACAAAACATCATTTGTTTTTCTTCTCACACCTCTGAATAAGATATTAATAATGATGCACAAGCAGGCTGCCTATTATGCATGTCAATGGGAATCTAACTGAAAAGAGGCTAGGGTTGGCATCTTGATGTGCAGCCTGCAAAGTGTCAATTTATCAACTAAACAGCCATGCCAGATAGTGGGTGAGTTCAAGTTCTCTGTCTAGTCATGGGGTGTGTTTGTCCAATCTGTTTACATTCAGGGGGTCCATCTGACTACAGGGAGGGAGTGGGCAGCCATCAGTCCCAGCAGTCAGGAGAATTATGTATCACACTCCAGGAGCTGTCAAGGCAGCTATCTCGGAGAAGCTTGTCGAAGTCAGCTGGAGTTCTTGGGTGCGAATAATTCCAGGGCCTGTGCATTGTTTGTTGAGGAGGTGTAATTAGGGCTGTTACCCATAAAGGGAAGCTCATTGCCAAAAGGGGTTGGGTCAGTCAAGGCTGAGGAGAGAGCTGTACTGAGTTGAGATCAAGGTCAGTGATGGAGGAAAGTCAAAGTATAAGAGGGATGATACAGAACAGGAGTGGAGAACAAAATAGACTAAAGAACATATTGTTATTAGCAGTGACCACCACAACGACATCCACAAGGGGAAGCAGAGAGAAGTAGAATGGCTATCATTGAAGCTGAGGGCACTGGGAGGTCAGTTGGGAGGTAAGGCTCAGTGTACAGGGTCGCCACATGGGGATGATGGGTAGAAAGAGGCTCTCGGGGAGAAAACAGGAGACTTAGAGACTCTGGAAGTCTGAAACCTAGTGACTAGGTGGAGGCTGGTGCTCATGGCATCCACTATGAGCTGGGTTTCCTGCCATCACTTTATGTTCAATAGACACTGACTGCAAATGGCTGGACAATGCCCATGTTGGATACAGTCAGTGTCCGTGCAATGGGAAAAGCATGGAAACTAGGATATCCAAGCAATAAATACATCAAACATGCATTTGCAAACAGCAGCTATATTTAGTTTGCTGCAATTCTCTTTCTCTCAGGTCTAACCATGACTTTGTTTTCAAACCAACCAAAAATGGCGAGACTGTTTTCATCTGTTGTGCCAACTTCTGCTTTTCAGACGCTGAGCACAAACTCTCAGACACTTTCTCCCATCACCCCCGAATTGTGACTCCACCATTGAACATCAGGCTGTTATTTCCGGCACCGTTATTTCACTGACCTCATTCCCTCTGAAGATCTCCCCTCCATAACTTCCCACCACATAGTTCCCCAACTCCACACAGCCCATTTCTATCTCCTTCCCATGAACGGCACTACCCAGGCAGACACATCATTTCAGCTTGTTCCTGTTCCTGACTCTCTGCACTTATGTCATGCTATCTTGAGTATATTCATGACTCTCCCCACCACCCCATTCCCTTCACCCTCACTCACCTTGCCCAGTGTCTTCCCACTTACATTTGTTCTTCTTCTGACACTTTACAGAATCATCATTATGGGTTTTCCTGCCCTAGTCACCTCCTCTTCAACCCTCTACACATCCATTCCCATCAGGGTACTCTGAATGCTGCCCATATTGAAAAGAAAGCTGACTAGTCCCGTCTTGATTTCTGTTTCAGCAGCAGGAAGAGTGGGAGCATCGACCAGGGGCTGACAGGAAGGTGAATCATTGATTTAAAAACTTACCTCATGAATAGGTGGAACACACGCTGAGCAGGAGCAGACACAGGACTGCTGAATAAGTGAAGTAATATATTTGAGCAGTTGTGTTACCCGAAACAATACTTAGAGAGTGACTCCTACCCATCCTCCTCCTCTAACCGAACAAAAGGTTCCATGTGCCAGATTAGTAAGGTAACTAGGTTTTTTTTTATTCTTTATTTTTCTACAGTCCCTTTGGGAATTTAGAATAGTAGGAATGGTGGTTAGGGCAGTTGAATGTTCCTCCTGGAGAATGTGGGAGGTAATGGTCACCAGTAGTGTCCCTGCTGACTGCATCTGCGGGAAGTGCACCCAACTCCAACTCCTCAAAAACCACACTAGGGAACTGGAGCTGGAGCTGGATGAACTTCGGATCATTCCAGAGGCAGAGAGTGTTATCGAGAGGAGTTACAGGAGGGTAGTCACACCTCAGGTTCAAGAAAAAGGCAGATAGGTTACAGTCAGGGGATGGAAAGGGAAGCGGCAGACAGTGCAGGGATCCCCTGTGGCCGTTCCCCTCAGTAACAAGTATACCGTTTTGAATACTGTTGGGGGGCGTGGTACTTACCAGGGGTAAGCCATGGGGTACAAGTTTATGGCACAGAGTCTGTCCCTGTTGCTCAGAAGGGAAGGAGGGAGTTGAGCAGACCATTAGTCATTGGGGACTCCATAGTTAGGGGGAAAGATAGGAGGTTCTGTGGGCATGAGACAGACTCACGGTTGGTGTGTTGCCTCCCAGGTGCCAGGGTTCATGATGTCTTGGATCATGTTTTTGGGATCCTTGAGGGGGAGGGAGACCAGCCCCAAGTCATGGTCTACAAAGGCGCCAACGACAAAGGTGGGAAAAGGGATGGGGATTTAAAACAGAAATTTGGGGAGCTAGGGTCGAAGCTTGGAGCTAGATGTTATCTCTGGTTTCTTGCCCATGCCACGTGCTAGCAAGGCAAGGAATAGGGAGCGAGAGGAGTTGAACATGGCGCAACAGGGATGGTGCAGGAGGGAGGGTTTCAGATACCTCGATAATTGGGGCTCATTCTGGGGTCAATGGACCTCTACAAACAGGATGGTCTACACCTGAACCAGAGAGGTACCAATATCCTTTGGGGTATGGAGGAATTTGTTAATGCTATTAGGGAGGGTTTTAATTAATTCAGCAGGGGATGGGAACCTAAATTGTAGTTCGAATGTATGGGAGGTTGAGAGTAGTGAGGCCAAAAATGAGGTTTCAAGGTTGCAAGCAGGAAAGTGGTTTGAAGTGTGTCTGTTTTAATGCCAGGAGCATCCGGAATAAGGTGGGTGAACTTGCAACATGGGTTGGTATCTGGGACTTCAATGTTGTGGTCATTTTGGAGACATGGAGAGAGCAGGGACAGGAATGGTTATTGCAGGTTCTGGGATTTCAATATTTCAGTAAGATCAGAGAAAATGGTAAAAGAGGGGGAGATGTGGCTTTGTTAGTCAGGGACAGTATTACAGCTGCAGAAAGGACATTTGAGAACTTGTGTACTGAGGTAATATGTGGTGAAGTTAGAAACAGGAAAGGAGAGGTCACCCTGTTGGGAGTTTTCTATAGGCCTCTGAATAGTTCCAGAGATGTAAAGGAAACGTTAGCAAAGATAATTCTGGATAGGAGTGACTGCAATAGGATAGTTGTTATGGGGGCTTTAACTTTCCAAATATTGACTGGAAATACTATAGTTTGAGTACTTTAGATGGGTCAGTTTTTGTTCAATGTGTGCAGGAAGGTTTCCTGACATAGTGTGCAGACAGGCCAACAAGGGGCGAGGCCACATTGGATTTGGTACTGGGTAATGAACCTGGCCAGGTATTAGATTTGGAGGTGGGTGAGCACTTTGGTGATAGTGACAGCAATTCAGTTATGTTTATTTGAGCGATGGAAAGGGATAGGTACATACTGCAGGGCAAGAGTTGTTGCTGGAGAAAAGGCAATTATGATGCTATTAGGCAAGACATAGGATGGGGAAGGAAATTGCAGGGGATGGGTACAATTCAAATGTGGAGCTTATTCAAGGAATAGATACTGCGTGTCCTTGATAAATATGTCCCTGTCAAGCAGGGAGGAAGTGGATAAGCGAGGGAGCCATGGTTTACAAAAGAAGTTGAATCTCTTGTCAAGAGGAAGAAGAAGGCGTATGTTAGGATGAGACATGAAGGCTCAGTTAGGGTGCTTGAGAATTACAAGTTAGCCAGGAAGGACCGAAAGAGAGAGCTAAGAAGAGCATGAGAAGTCGTTGGCAGATAGGATCAAGGAAAATCCTAAAGCTTTCTTCAGGTATATTAGGAATAAAAGAATGATGAGAAAAAGATTAGGGTCAATCAAAGGTAGTAGTGCAAAGTTGTGCATGGAGTCCAAGGAGATAGGGAAGGCACTAAATGAATATTTTTTGTCAGTATTCACACTGAAAAAAGACAGTGTTGTTGAGGAGAATACTGAGATACAGGCTAATAGCCTAGACAGTATTGAGGTTCAGAAGGAGGAGGTGTTAGCAATTCTGGAAAGTGTGAAAATGGATAAGTCCCCTGGACCAGATGGAATGTATCCTAGGATTCTCTGGGAAGCCAAGGAAGAGATTGCAGAACCTTTGCCTTTGACATGTATGTCGACATTGTCTACAGGAACAGTGCCAGAAGACTGGAAGATAGTAAATGTTGCTCACTTGTTCAAGAAGGGGAGTAGAGACAATTCTGGTAATTATAGACCAGTGAGCCTTACTTCGGTTATGGATAAAGTGTTGGAAAAGGTTATAAGAAATAGGATTTATAATCATCTGGAGAGGAGTGAGTTGATTAGGCATAGTCAACATGATTTTGTGAAGGGTAGGTCATGTCTCACAAACCTTATTGAGCTCTTTGAGATGATGACCAAACAAGGGGATGAAGGTAAAGTGGTTGATGTGGTGTATATGGATTTCAGTAAGGCGTTGATAAGGTTTCCCCTGGTAGGCTATTGCACAAAATATGGAGGCATGGGATTGAGAGTGATTTAGCAGATTGGATCAGAAATTGGATAGATGAAAGAAGACAGAGAGTGGTGGTTGATGGGAAATGTTCATCCTGGAGTTCAGTTACTAGTGGTGTACCACAAGGATCTGTTTTGGGGCCACTACTGTATGTCATTTTTATAAATGACCTGGATGAGTGCAGAGAAGGATGGGTTAGTAAATTTGCAGATGACTCTAAGGTCAGTAGAGTCGTGGATAGTGTTGAAGGATGTTGCAAGTTAGAGAGGCACATAGATAAGCTGCAGGGCTGGGTTGAGAGGTGGCAAATGGAGTTACATGTGGAAAAATGTGAGGTGGTTCACTTTGGAAGGAGCAACAGGAATGCAGAGTTCTGGGCTAATGGTAAGATTCTTGGTAGTGTAGATGAGCAGAGAGATCTCGGTGTCCAGATACGTAGATCTCTCAAAGTTGCCAACCAGTTTGATAGGGTTGTTAAGAAGGCATACAGTGTGTTAGCTTTTATTGGTAGAGGGATTGAGTTTCAAAACCATGAGATCATGCTGCAGCTGTACAAAACTCTGTTGTGGCCACACTTGGAGTATTGTGTACAGTTCTGGTCACCACATTACAGGAAGGAAGTGCAAGCATTGGAAAGGGTTCAGTGGAGATTTACTAGGATGTTGCCTGGTATGGAGGGAAGGTCTTATGAGAAAAGGCTTATGAGGGACTTGAGGCTGTTTTCATTAGACAGAAGAAGGTTGATAGATGATCAGAGGGTTTAAGATAATCAGAGGGTTAGATAGGGTGGACAGGGAGAGCCTTTTTCCTCAGATGGTGATGGCTAGCACAAGAGGACATAGCTATAAATTGAGGGGTGATAGATATAGGACAGATGTCAGAGGTAGTTTCTTTACTCAGAGTAGTTGGGGTGTGGAGCACACTGCCTGTAACTGTAGTAGACTCGCCAACTTTAAGGCCATTTCAATGGTCACTGGATAAACATATGGATGAAACTGGAATAGTGTAGGATAGATAGGCTTCAGATTGTTTCAACAGGTTGACACAACAACAAGGTTCAAAGGGCCTTTACTGTGCTGTAATTTCTTTGTTCCATGTTCTATCCATCACCTCTCTCCTTTAGTTGGCTGAGTTCCTTTTCACTTTGAATAAGTTTTCCTTTAGCACGTCTCACATTCTCCAAGTCAATGGGATGCTTGTGTGGCTCCCAGCTATGTTTGTGTTGTTGTGGGGAAACCTTTCACTCTCACACAGCTCTTGAGTAGAGGGTATGTTAGCTTCCCCTCATTAGCCTGATAAGGCCTGGGATTGGAAGGCCTGTGAACAGCGTGCTGACCCTGCCACTGATGAGTCCCTCAGAGCCTCATCCTGCTGCCACAGGTGGGAACTGGAATGGTGGGGCAGTCACCATGTGGGACCCCTGAAACACAAACCATGGCATGTTCTCTTACAGCCTGCTGGAAAGACCTCCTTCTTGGCAGGCATGTTGCCTGAGTGAGAGTCCTGCACTGGGAAAGGGAGAGCTCATTGAGAGTCATATGTCTGCCTTGCTGCTGATCCTCCTTTCTCCCCATTTCCTAAAGACCACCCTCCCCCACCCCTTCCCCAACCCCTACCCTGTACTGACCGGGTCCCTATGTGACCCTAGGTCAGTTGTCCATAGCTACCATTACTCCCTCAGTGCTGGCTGCTGTAATCTCGACATTTCCTTTTCTTTTGGCTGTTTCTTTTATTTCTGCTTCAGTTTTAATCATGTTATTTTTTTCAACGATGGCGTTGGAGAATGGCAATTTGTATACTTTTCACTGTATTCCTGTACGTGACAATAAAATCTCAATCTAAGAGGGTGGTGCGCGTATGGAATGAGCAGCCAGAGGAAGTGGTGGAGGCTGGTACAATTACAACATTTAAAAGGCATCTGGATGGGTATATGAATAGGAAAGGTTTAGAGGGATATAGGCCAAATGCTGGCAAATGGGACTGGATTAATTTAGGATATCTGGTCAGCATGGATGAGTTGAACTGAAGGGCCTGCTTCCATGCTGGACATCTCTGTGACTCTATGACTCTAATATTTCCAATTATTGGCCATCAGCTCTCGTGCACGTTTCTCGATCCCGGGGAAACCTCGACACTGCCATCTGAGTGATGGCCTTCCCGAAAACAAATGTAATGCCAGGCTTTTGGACAAGATGTCCATCACCTGTATTGAATAACACTTCATAAATCACTATCATAAATAAGGAGAAAGTGAGGACTGCAGATGCTGGAGATCAGAGTCAAAAAGTGTGGTGCTAGAAAAGCACAACAGGTCAGGCAGCATCCGAGGAGCAGGAGAGTCGGCATTTCAGGCATAACCCCTTCATCAATGCTTATGCCTGAATCATTTTGACTATCATAAATAATAACAGTAATCTCCAAGATGGAATGGTTTGATGGAATACACTCCCATATCTCACCAACAAAGTCCGGGAACTTAGAAGAGGAAGGTTTAAAGGTTCTACCGCCCAGAACCTTCTGGAATTTGCTGTAGAAGTAAATTATGAAGGATGGTTGGCGATAATTCCAAAATGACTCATAAAAACATCTTCCCCTTCAAGCTGTTTCTGATGAGCTGGCGATCGGAATGATTTTTTTTCATGTGAGCCAGTCAAAATGGTAATATATCAAAATGACGTTATCTGACGCATTTGCTTTTCTGCTGATCTGACATTATAAGCTGATGGGAACTGTTTATATCAATCTAAATGAAGGAAAACTATTCACAGTAAAAAAAACATCCTATCTCCCAATTCCTTTGCAGTCCAACTGAATGCAATATGCTGCTGGCACTGCCAGAAGAATTACTCAATGTTTATAAGTGACTATCTGAGCTGTAATCTTCAATTATTCTGTCTCTAACAAGTAGTGGAATGAGACTTATAGATCAATGACCAAACAATGCTTCCAGTCACAGAATTGTTTCTTCTCTGTCTGCTCCCTGATTCTCTTAATTACATTCCTGAAAAAAAAAAATTTGAGCTTGGCAGCAGGAAATGGTCTGTCTCAGGTTTGTAATCCTCCTGGCGGAATACTCAGAACGAGGTCACAAACTTATTGAATCACAAGCCAAAGCAACTTCTTTGGATTTGAGTATCATTGGCCAGAACATGCAGCCTCGTCACAGGGCGGGTGCTATGGAAGCCCAGACATGACAAAGTGACAGCTCCACCCCACAGACCCCACCCCACCCCCACAATAGTGTGCCTGTCACGGGTGCCCACGTGTGTGAGGGATGCTAGTTTGGCTATGCATCAGATATAGCCAGTCTAGACAGACACTGATTTACCATCAAATGTTCATTTGCCACTAGGGACTGAAGAAACTTCACAGAGGCCGATATCTTGTCAATCTGATGTTGTGTGATTTTTAACATAGTCCACCCCAGTCCAACACCATCTCCTCCACATCACTTATTGATACATGGAAAGTCCATGATACTGATCCAGCTCCCTGAGAGCCAGCTGTCAGAGTAAACAGAATGTCTGACACTCCTGTTCTTATCTGTCAGCCTGGGCTCCCTGCTTGAATCAGATTAACAGCCCCAATCAGGGAACTCATATTCTTTGAGATCCACCCAGCTCACCTCAATAAATCACTCAGAGATCCCTGCAAATGTCATTGAAAGGCAGGAAGGGTGAGATACGCATGGCTTGATTTGCTGCTGAGACAGTGAAATATTGTATTTATTATTCAAGCTCAGCTACTTACGTCATTTTATATTTATATTAAAGAAATTAAAGAAAGGCTGGATAGGCTGGGACATTTTCACTAGAGTGTAAGAGATTGAGAGGTGACCTGATAGAAGTTTATAAAATAGTGAGAATCAGAGCTAGCATTAATGGTAGTTGTATTTTCCCTAGGATGGGGAATTTCAAGACGGGGGCACATT